>NW_026873926.1:0-15135 GCF_032173495.1 Musca vetustissima
AAGATTACAATTTTCGTGGTTAATATTTTCGGAGTTTTTTTTTGTTTAATTTAAATAATCAGATATCTGTGTAAGCTTATCCAAAAAGAACATATTGTTGTCGACAGTTGTTGCCCCACACAGACACTGTTCAAAAAGAAAACAAGGACACATCCCAAGTTGCTGTTGTATGTGGGGCATGCTGTATGCATTTGAATTCCAACAAACAAATAAAAATCTCCTGCCACCTTGGGTGGTTCGCCAATACGTCCGTACTCTATGTACAGTGTCAGGCCTTTATTTGTTTCATTCAATAACGAATTCTTATCAGACACCCACTTCGGCCGTGCACCCGCATACATTCTCGTTCATTTGATTTGACTGGATTTGTGGCAGCACCAACCAACCACCCATCCATCCACCCAATCATTCTCCCAATTCCCTAGCACTGAGAGCAGCGGGATTCTGTGCCGATTTTATCAATTCAATAAAAACGAAATAAAATCTCAATAACAGCAACAACAACAGCACCAAGAACTAAAACAACAGTAGCTGCAGAAGCAACCACAACAACAGCAATAACGAAACGAAATGCAAATATTTTGGTAATACATGGGGTTTTCCACAATGATATCCTTCCATTTAATCCCATAAAGGAACATTGCAGATTCATACGATGTACGACGATAAGCTTAAATGTGCCACATATTTTATTTAAATGGGGGGAATTGTTTTGCTGCTGAAGTGGGAGGACAATGACAAACTTGCATAGATACTAAATTGCCAAATTTTATTGCTAAAATCGAAAATTAAAAGTCTTAATTAAATAGTTTTGTTGTTACAATTTTAATTTGTTCTTCGATACCAAAACAAATAATTGTGCCATTAATGTTAACTAAAATTTGAACGTTTGAATTTGTTGTAATTGTTTGGTTTGATTGGGAGTTGAAAATTCTGGTTGACTATAGAAGTCAATGGTCGAAGTTGAATGATCACATTATTTCGAATCCAATGGACGAAGAAAAGACCAAAGACAAACTTAATAACTTGGACCTATGCAAAATCAATATAAATTGAATCAATATAAATGGACGTATTTGAGCAACCGTGGCATCCACCAGCATTCTCCAACACAGTGCGATATAAAAAAAATTATCTCGACACAAAATCCAATACACGCCCTAAGCGAACAAACTTTAGGTAGGGGAGACTGGCGCACCTTCGGTACTTTTTTTAGAGCTCTATATCTCAGTACTTATTCAACATATATAACAACTTTATGGCTGAATATTGTCCTCTGACACTTAGTTATAAAAAATAGTACCAAAGAGATATAAAAAAATAGTATTAGTTAAACAATTTTACAGTTTTGTAAAAAAAAGTCAAATTCGCCGAATGTGCCCCAACCCGGGGTAGCTTCGGCATTTGATGGGGCACATTCGGCGCCATAGTCATAGCCGGGTAATTGTCATCGCTATCAGTCTGGTTGAAATTCTGATCCTCTAAAGGCTCTATTTGGTTTTAATACGCCACACAATGTTTGAATTATTGGGCTTTATTTTCTAGCGACGGACGTTTACATCTCAAGGTCGCAAACACCATCAGAAATAGGGGTTTTCTGTCGCATTTTCGTCAATACAAGCACGTTTGATCTTATATATGCAATTTCGAGCCGTATTAAAGGATTAGTTTCAAAGACAAACTCAAAAACATTTTAAGGAAATAATATTGCACAATCTGTATATGACCGAATGTGCCCCACTTTAAAATGCCGAATGTACCCCGAATGTACTTTTTATAGTTTTTTTCATTTCTTTCGGTCGGTTTTGTAAAAACATTCTATTTTAAATATTTCTATAATAATACACATCGTAGTTAACGACTTTTTAATAATATTGTTTTAAAAATTTTAAAAAGTTTTATACACGAAATACTTACGAAATGGAATTGAAATATTACAGAAACATCTATAACCAGTAAGGAAAGTAGTAAAGTCGGACGGGGCCGACTATATGATACCCTTCACCACTATGGGTATATTAAACAGGACTATTACCATGAAAGTGAATGAAATAAAATATGTGATATTTATGTAAATGTGAATCTACCTACATCTATCCATAGAGTATGTAAATCGACTTCAAACAAATATAAATAGGTCATTCGTTGGGCTATGTCTGTACTTCTAGAAAACGCAACTGCGTAATTCTATGCTCAATTTTTTAAGTTGTGCAAAAATTGATGTCAAACTGACTAACAATTTACTTGAAATCGGGCGAAAATATATATGGAAGCTCTATCCAAATATTAAGCGATTTCAAACAAACTTAACACAGGTTAGGTTATACTAATTTCAGAACGTTTCGTTCCTATCAGCCTATTGGTTCCTTGGTGCGTCAATTACTTAAAATAAATCTATATTAAAAGGGAGCTATATCTAAATCCTGACGGATTTTCACGAAACAAGGCTCAATTCAGTACGTTATGCCAAATTTCGTGCAAATCGAAGGATATATAGGGACTTTGGTGCACCATTTACATAAAATCGGACGAAACTATATATGGGAGCTATATAGATATCTGGACCGATTTTCTCGAAACTTGGCAGACATCACTCTAGGCTCAATTCAGTACGTTATGCCAAATTTCGTGCAAATCGAAGGATATATAGGGACTTTGGTGCACCATTTACATGAAATCGGACTAAAACTATATATGGGAGCTATATCTAAATCTGGACCGATTTTCTTGAAACTTGACAGACATCACTCTAGGCTCAATTCAGTACGTTATGCCAGATTTCGTCCAAATCGAGGGATATATAGGGAATTTGGTGCACCATTTATATGAAATCGGGCGAAACTATATATGGGAGCTATATCTAAATCAGGACCGATTTTCATGAAACTTGGCAGACATCATTCTAGGCTCAATTCAGTACGTTATGCCAAATTTCGTGCAAATCGAAAGATATATAGGGACTTTGGTGCACCATTTACATAAAATCGGACGAAACTATATATGGGAGCTATATCTAAATCTGGACCGATTTTCTCGAAACTTGGCAGACATCACTCTAGGCTCAATTCAGTACGCTATGCCAAATTTCGTGCAAATCGAAGGATATATAGGGACTTTGGTGCACCATTTATATGAAATCGGACGAAACTATATATGGGAGCTATATCTCAATCAGGACCGATTATCACGAAACTTAGCAGACATCATTCCAGGCTCAATTCAGTACGTTATGCCAAATTTCGTGCAAATCGAAAGATATATAGGGACTTTAGGGCACCATTTACATGAAATCGGGCGAAACTATATATGGGAGCTATATCTAAATCTGGACCGATTTTCTCGAAACTTGGTAGACATCATTCTAGGCTCAATTCAGTACGTTATGCCAAATTTCGTGCAAATCGAAAGATATATAGGGACTTTGGGGCACCATTTACATGAAATCGGACGAAACTATATATGGGAGATATATCTAAATCTGGACCGATTTTCTCGAAACTTGGCAGACATCATTATAGACCTAAATGATTAGGCTGTACCAAATTTCGTGCAAATCGAAAGATATATAGGGACCGTTTACATTAAATCGGTAAAATATATATATGGGAGCTATATATAAATCTGAACCGATTTTTCCCAATTTCAATAGGGTTCGTCCTTGGGCCGAATAAGTGACCTATGCCAAATTTCATCCAATTCGGATCATAAATGCGACCTGTACTTTGTTTACAATTTAACATGCACAGACAGACATACAGACGGACGGACGGACATGCATAAATCGACTTAGAAAGTGATTCTATGCATATTCTCAAAAGGAACCATGTGTCTATCTCGTTTCCTTTTGTCTGTTACAAACATATGCACAAAGACATAATACCCTGTACCACAGTGTGGTGAAGGGTATAAAAATACAAAAACCCATATATCTAAATAAGCTTATTAGCTAGAAATTTCAAACTTTGTGTCAGTTATTTATTTCGATATTCGATACCTATGTATCGAAACTAGTGATGTACGGTGAGAGCTTCATATCGAAAACGCGATTGCCGAAGGTGCCCCAGTCTCCCCTACATGGTATTATGTCTTTGTGCTTACCTGTTTTAAAGGCAAAAGGAAACGAGATAGACCCATGGTTCCTTTTGAGAATATGCATAGAATCATTTTTTAAGTCCGTCCGCCCGTCCATGTTAAATGGTAAACAAAGTGCAGGTCCCATTTGTGATCCGAATGTTTTTTTCTACTTTTAGATTTTGGTCTTTCCAATTGATTCAAGATTTTCAAGTTGAAGCAGTAAGGAAAGTAGTAAAGTCGGACTGGGCCGACTATATGATAACCTTCACAAATTTGGGTATAGTCTACATATGTATCCTAACAGACGTCGCGTTTTTGTTATATGTCTATATCTGAACCGATTTCAAGGAAACTTCCCAGAGACTAATTTATTTTTAGTTCAGTACGTTGTGTCAATCGGCCTAGCTATGGATCTTTTCACGAAGCTTAGCAATATCATTCTAGACTTAATTCAGTACCCTATACCAAAATTCGTGCAAATCGAAAGATATATAGGGACTTTGGTACACCATTTGTCTCAAATCGAACGAAACTATATATGGTAGCTCTATCTAAATCTGAACCGATTTTCTTGAATTTCAATAGGGTTCGTCCTTGGGCCAAATAAGTGATTTGTGCCAAATTTAATCCAAATCGGATCATAAATGCGACATGTACTTTGTTTACAATTTAACATCTACAGACGGACGGACATGCATAAATGGACTCCTGGTTCCTTTTGAGAATATGCTTAGATCACTTTCTGAGTCGATTTATGCATGTCCGTCCGTCTGTTGGTGTTAAATTGTAAACAAAGTACAGGTTGCATTTATAATCCGATTCGAATGAAATTTGGCACAGCTCATTTGTTTGGCCCAATGACGAACCCTATTTAAATTGGAGAAATCGGTTCAGATTTACATATAGCTCCTATATGTATTTTCGTCCGATTTAAGGTAAATGGTGTACCAAAGTCCCTATTTGCACGAAATTTAACACAGCGTACAAACTTTAGACTAGAGTGATGTGTGCTAAGTTTAGTGAAAATCGGTTCAGATTTAGATATAGCTTTCATATATAGTTTCGTCCGAATTTATGTAAATGATGCACAAAGTCCATATATATCTTTCAATTTGCACAAAATTTGGCATATCGTACTAAATTAAGTGCAGAATGATGTGTGCTAAGTTTCGTGAAAATCGATTAAGATTTAGGTATTGCTCCCATATATATATCCGTCCGATTTTAGTCAATAGTGCATTAAAGTCCTTTTATATCCTTCGATTTGCACGAAATTCGGCATAGCATATTGAATTGAGTGTAGAATGATGAATAGTATGTTTCGGGAAAATCGGTTCATATTTCGATATAGATCCCATATATATTTTCGTCCGATTTTATGCAAATGGTGCACCAAAGTCCCTTTATATCCTTCGATCTGCGCGAAATTTGGCATAGCGTACTGAAATAAGTCTACAACATTGTGTGTTGACTTTAGTGAAAATCGGTACAGATTCAGATATAGCTCCCATATATATTTTCGTCCGATTTAAGGTAAATAGTGAACCAAAGTCTCTTTATATCCTTCGATTTGCTCGAAATTTGGTATAGCGTACTGAATTGATTCTAGAATCGGTTCAGATTTCGATATAGCTCCCGAGGATAATTTTTTTATAAAAGAACAGCAACGTTTATTATAAAGGGTTGAAAATAGACTGTGAAAATTTTTCAACACAATAAAATATCTACACCTATTTCAGCCTGAATGAAATTAAATTTATCATAGGTTGCAGAAAGACATGAGTATATTCCTTCGAGGAAACATTTACATACAATTGTAAGGATACATATTTACAATATATCCAAAGTAGTGAAGGGTATCATATAGGCGGTCAAGTCCGACTTTACTGCTTTTCTTACCGGTTTATCATTAAGGAAATATTGCAGTGCAGAAAAAGGGATAATCGCTTGGTGCTAAGTCCGGAATGTATGGCGGATGCATTAAAACTTCCCAACCAAGCTCCCGAAGTTTCTGGCGATTCACTCTAAATATGTGTGGCCTGGTGTTGGCCTGGTGGAATACGACACCTCTCTTGTTGGCCAATTCTGGTCAATTGTAAATGGTTTAAAACAGTTTTGTGGTCGATTTTTAGCTCCTGGGAGATGTTACGACTGCTAACATGCCGGTCAATTTTTATCATTTCCCTGATTTTATCGACGAACGGCCTACCTGTGCGAGGTGCATATTTAACATCAAAAATTCCTGAACGGAATCTATGAAACCAAAATTTCACATAATTGGCTGTTACAGTATCGGAACCATAAACACCATTCACAATTTTAGCCGTTTGGCTTGCATTTTCGCCTTTGTCAAAGAAAAGCTGTAAAATGTACCGAATTTTCTCTTTGTTCACTTCCATTTTTAACACTTCCCTACAACTCACAACAGAATGCACCAAACAATACAATACGTTTTTTACTGCCAACGAGCATAATTCTGAAATTGTTCGATCGATACTTTACGAGAAATATATCAGTGCCGACAAAATAATGTATTTCTTTTTCCGTGAATCATTTCCATATAAAATGAAACGGACTTGGTTTAACACCAATATTTCTTTCGGAAACATTTCCATTGCATCGACGAGAAACTTTTCCTTAGCATCAGAGTCTTTATATCCGCACAAGCCGAGTCAATGAGGGTATAAAACCCGCACTTATATCTACAATAGTCCCCTTACACCTATGATTTAAAATCTGCAATTTAGATTTATCAATATCATATACTGTTATATAAAAATATGACTATAAACAAATATACAATCAATAAATATTAACAAAGAACAACAAAAACGTGTCCGGATGCCGCAGCTAACATAAATTGAATTTCTAATTAGTTCCTCTCAAATGAATTACATATTTATAATATTTCACACGGATTAAGAATTAAATTTGTGTGATTGCAATGTATGTATGTAGTTGTTATTGCTGTTGTGAATTAATGACACTTTTAATATTATTACAGTCCAATGATGATGACGACGACGGCAACAGAAAATGCAGCAAAAACAACAACAATCATAATTTATTAAAATCAATTAAGTCCAGATTTACCACAAATTACAAAGACTACAATTGTTGCAATTAAATCTCAATGATCATTTTCATGGCCACCATCATGGGGAATGCCTCAATGGCGATGAGGAATGTTATTGTGCAGAAATTAAAAAAAAACACAAATGTTTAAAAAACTACAATAAATGAGGATAATTACATCCGAAACACTTCAACTAAAAAATCCACTTATTTAACATTAATAAAATAATTTATATGAACTGTATAACAACAAACTAATAAATTATGTCAGCTGAAGTAATAAATATACAAATAAAAAAAAAACAAAATTTATACAAAATTGCAAATTTAAATGTTGGCGATGTGATGTTCATATTCAGGCCGTGTAGTAAAATTGAATAAATTGATAGTTTTATTTTTTTTACAAAAAATAAAAATATTTTCTAAACATATTTCCCAATATAAAAATATTCAATACATCTTATTTTGAATGTCATTTAAAGTCTCATCCCAAACTATAAATTCTGCAAAAAAGGAAAATTGCAAAGCAAAACGAAAAAAAAAACTTCATTACAAAGTAGCATCTTCTGGTGTTCCGTCGACATTGGCAAACAAGCTAAGAAACATCGACATCAGCCCCACAGAGAGTAACTTAAACTTTGCAATCGCGATAAACGGAAATGTAAGATTTCCATTTATATTTCCCGTAAGACATGGATGGTATGGCTGATGGCATCAAACGAAAATATCGCAGATACGGAACGGAACAAAAGGCAAATACACAACTAAGCTAAAAAGACGAAGAAGCGGCAGCAGTAGATACTGCCATTGGAATAGCATGAACGACAAACAAACAAAAAAAATAAAACACACCCGTAAAAGCGACAAATGTTTCAAGCAAAAGTGATAATACCAAATGGAAATCTAAACTAACTAACAAATTCGAAACAGAAGTCAGGAGGCTGGCGGCAAATCCGGCAAGCGAAGGGTGAACCGACAACAGACAACACTCAGTGTTGACTGCACGAGTATAGGAACGAACGACTTAGACTTAGTTAAATTGGAATATAACCTTAAGGTTAAGATTACAAGGTAATTTGATTCAATTCCTATGATAGGCGCGTCATGTTTATCGTGAAATGAGAAAATGACAAAACTAACAACAACAGCAGCAACGGCACCGGCAAGAATGATAGGGGATTTGTGGTTTTCGTATGCAGTAGTGTTGCCAAATAAATGTTTACTTTTTGGATCAGGGGATGTAGATTTTTTAAGGATGATATAACCATTTGAAATTATGATTGTTATACCAGAAGTAATCAAATCTGTTATACATAGAGTAAACATATATTATTAAATTGAACAGTCACACGTCATTCAAGCCATTCGAGTGACAGAAGTATTTTGCTCTTTTAGCGAACTTGAAAACAAATCGTAGTTCGGCATTTTTACTATTCGGTACAATTATCGCCAAAATCAAACCTTACTTTATCTGTATATACTCTATATAATGAGCTATATCGGTCCACTTTTAGGCATACCCACAATTTTAAGGGTACCCCCTAATTTTCGGTATTTTGGGGCCTTTTTTTTTGTTTTTGGTAACAAATACCCATACTAAAAGGACTATTAACATGAAATTGGATGAACTAAAATATGTGATACTTATCTAAATGTGAATCAACTTAGATCAATCCATAAACATGTCATTCGTTTGTTGCAATGGGACAAAAGTATGCTAATCGACTTCAAACGAATATCAATAGGACATCCGTTAGGCTATGTCTGTACTTCTAGAAAACGCAACTACGTTATTATACACTACACAACTATGTTGTCAGGGTATTATAGCTATATGCAGCCCCAAAAGTTTGTAACGCAGCGAAATATTGGTCCTAGACCCACCTTTAAGTATACCGACCGTCATATCTCGACTAGCTGAGTCGATCTAGACATGTGTGTCCGTCCGTCTGTCTATTATAATTTGTAAACACGAATAGGCCACAGTTATGGACCAATCTTCACGAAATTTTGCATGTAGGAGGGGTTCTGGCCAATGAAGACCCGTATTGTATTTGGAAAAATCAGTTAATATTTAGGGGATGAAATGGAACAAATACTAAATTTTTGACGGTTTTCCTGGTCGCTCCAGAGGCCGCAATTACGGCGTGAACTTCGGAAAATTTTACATGGAGAAGGCGATCGGGCCAAAGAATAAGTATACCTGTTTTGATAAGGATCGGTCAATATTTAGCGGGTCAAATGGACCCTGACTTTTGTGTGAAAAATTACAAAATTTGTATTCTATATATATATATTTGCCCCTGAAGGACATAGACCCGAGAAGTTGATTGTATATCCAAGAGGAGTGGTTGATATGGGAGTTACACTTAAATATATACAGGTGCTTACGTATTCATATTTTATTTAGTAATCTATTACCACACCAGAAGGCGGAAATATAGCGCTGATCGCTTTGAAATTTTCCTTGAGGATCCAGATATGGTCAAGGACAACGCCTATAATTTTCGGTGATGATCAGAAAATAATATTGGTATTTGTGTGTTTTTCGAGTCGATCTTTGGGCCACAATTGAAAGCCAAACATCACAAAACAACCCACAGTGAAGGAAATCTGAACAAGTAATTAGAAGGGCTGTACTGAATATTAGTAATAATAATATTTGTTGACCCCTGGTCGTCAAGAGGGTGAAAATTTCGCGAAGTATTGTCCAAGCTCAGAATGTAGTACCACAGAAAGTTAGATTTTCGTGGAAGTTGTGTAGGGTATCATATGGTCGGCCCCTTTCGACTATACTGCTCCGCTCACAGGTTCTATACTAAATTTTGTACGTAGTGCAAAATTGCATGTCAATCTGACAAACATGAGGAGTTGAATGCACCATTTACTTAAAATCAGCCGAAAATATATATTTGGAAGCTATATCCAAATATGAACCGATTTCAACGAAACTTGTCACAGGTTAGGTTATACTAATTTCAGTACGTTTTGTTCCATGTTTTGTTGTTTTGTTCCATATATTGGTTTTTTGGCGCGTCAATTACTTAAAATCAATCGGTAATATATAACGAAGCTATATCTAAATCTCAGCCGATTTTCACGAAACTTGGCACACATCATTCTGGACTAAATTCAGTACGCTATGCAATGTAAGAACTTCGGTACATTATTTACATTAAATCGGACGAAAATATATATATATATATATATATATATATATATGTCTGAACCGATGTTCACGAAACACAGCACACATCATTTCAGATCCAATTCAGTATGTTAACTTTGTTGCACCATTTACATAAAATCGGATGAAAATATATATGGGAGCTATATCGAAATATGAACCGATTGTCACGAAATTTAACACACATCGTTCTAGACTTAATTCAGTACGCTGTGCCAAATTTCGTGCGAATCGAGAGATATATAGGGGCTATTTGCCCTATTTGCCTTAAATCGGACGAAAATATATGGGAGCTATATCTAAATCTGAATCGATTTTCACGAAACTTAACACACATAATTCAAGACTTAATTTAGTATGTTAAGACTTAATTTAGTATAGGGACTTTGGTGCGCTATTTACATTAAATCGGACGAAAATATATATGGGAGTTATATCTAAATCTGAACTGACTTTTCCCAACATCAATAGGGTTCGTCGTTGGGCCAAATAGACTGGTTGTGCCAAATTTCATCCAATTCGGATCATAAATACGACCCGTACTTTGTTTACAATTTAATATGTACAGACAGACGGACGGACATGCATAAATCGACTAAAAAGTGATTCTATGCCAGCGGTCGGCAACATATACATATGCATATGTTTGGTCTCACAATCACAAAGTGTGCGAAAGTAAATTTCGCTCTCTCGACAAACTTCCCTGTAGGAATTTCATCAACTAGTTTACAAAATGTTTAGTTATAAAGAAATTATTAATCAACTTATTATAAATTAGCTAAAAACTCATCTAAGACTCAACCACATTGTAATTGTGCTCTTTAAGTGTGAAATTAAAAATAAATTGGTAAGTGTTTTAATAATATAATTGAAATGTCACTTCTTAGAAAATTATGTAAAAAGCAAAGAGAAGAATGTGTAAATATAGAACCACATCATACCAACACTAACAATAATACATATATATTTTTAAATTTGTAGCGCATATACCGAATATTTGTAAAATTTCTAACATAAGTCATCCAATAAAAACATGGAGTCCCCGCCAAAATCAGTGAAACGCCTCCGCATGAATATAAGTAAGTAATTTATTATAGAAATTAAAACCAACTATTCTAATTCGAATTTTAGTTTCACTATATTTCAGATGTTCATCAGCGAACCTCACAGGAAAATATTGCTTTACCGAACTGCCCTTCTTGCAGAAACCTCTTGGCGACGGTGGAATCCAAATTTACTAAATTAAATAGTAAGTATAGAAAATAATAAAACTATATACGTATTTTTAAACTCTTTACCATTTCAGCGATGACTTCCAGTGGATCCAGAGAAACAGCTCGGAAAAGCTTTGCATATTATTAAAAAACGTCACTTCCACAACATATGCATACAAAAAACAAAATAACAACGATAAGTCAGCCATTTATATTAATTTTCTGTGATTATTATACCCTACACAACTATGTTGTCAGGGTATTATAGCTTCGTGCAGCCCCAAAAGTTTGTAACGCCGCGAAATATTGGTCCTAGACCCACCTTTAAGTATACCGATCGTCATATCTCGACTAGCTGAGTCGATCTAGACATGTGTGTCCGTCCGTCCGTCCGTCTGTCCATTATAATTTGTAAACACGATACAGGCCACCGTTATGGACCAATCTTCACGAAATTTTGCATGTAGAATGGGTTCTGGCCAATGAAGACCCCTATTGTTTTTGGGAAAGGTTGGTTAATATTTAGGGGATGAAATGGACCAAATACTAAATTTTTGTCGGTTTTTCTGGTCGCTCCAGAGGCCGCAATAATGGCCCGAACATCGTGAAATTTTGCATGGAGAAGGGGATCGGGCCAAAGAATAAGCATGCCTGTTTTGATGAAGGTCGGTCAATATTTAGCGGGTCGAATGGACCCTGACTTTTGTGTGAAAAATTACAAAATTTGTATTCTATAGCGTATATATTTACCCCTGAAGGATATAGACCCGAGAAGTTGATATTATATCCAAGAGGAGTGGTTGACCTTTAAATTAATACCAATTATATTGTTGTATGTGCTCGGATGTGGGAGTTACACCTAAATATTTACAGGTATCTCCTTATTCGTATAATATTTAGTAACCAATTATCACTCTAGAGAGCGGAACTATAGCGCTGATCGCTTTGAGATGTTCCATGAGGTTCCAGTTATGGTCAAGGACAACGCTTTTATTTTTCGGTGATGATCAGATATTAGTTTTGGAATGAAGTGAACCGTTATGGTCAAGGACAACGCTTTTAATTTTCGGTGATGATCAGATATTAGTTTTGGAATGAAGTGAACCGAAAACTTAATTTTTTTTTGTGTTATTTTCGAGTCGATCTATAGGCCACAAATGAAAGCCGAACATTACAACACAACCCACCGCGAAGGAAATCTGGACAATAGCTGTACTGAATACTCGTAATATTCGGAAAATATGTCAGTGTGAGGAAGAGGTGCTGTTTACCTTTAATCGGGCAAGAAGGTGCAAATATCATGAAATATTGCCCACGCTCGGAGTAAACATCCGCAGGAAATTTGAGTTCCGTGGTAGTTGTGTAGGGTATCGTATGGTCGGCCCCGTCCGACCATACTGCTCCGCTCACTGGTTTTTTTTGTATTTATACCCTTCACCACACTGTGGTACAGGGTATTATGTCTTTGTGCATATGTTTGTAACAGGCAAAAATAATCGAGATAGACCCATGGTTCCTTTTGAGAATATGCATAGAATCACTTTCTAAGTCGATTTATGCATGTCCGTCCGTCTGTCTGTCTATGTTAAATTGTAAACAAAGTACTGGTCGCATTTATGATCCGAATTGGATGGAATTTGGCATAGGTCACTTATTCGGCCCAAGGACGAACCCTGTTGAAATTGGGAAAAATCGGTTCAGATTTAGATATAGCTCCCATATATATATTTAACCGATTTAATGTAAACGGTCCCTATATATCTATCGATTTGCACAAAATTTGGTACAGGCTAATCATTTAGGCCTATAATGATGTCTGCCAAGTTTCGTGAAAATCGGTCCAGATTTAGATATAGCTCCCATATATAGTTTCGTCCGATTTCAGGTAAATGGTGCCCCAAAGTCCCTATATATCTTTTGATTTGCACGAAATTTGGCATAGCGTACTGAATTAAGCCTAAAGTGATTTCTGCCAAGTTTAGAGAAAATCGGTCCAGATTTAGATATAGTTCCCATGTATAGTTTCGTCCGATTGCATGTAAATGGTACCCCAAAGTCCCTATATATCTTTCGATTTGCACGAAATTTGGCATAACGTACTTAATTGAGCCTAGAAGGATGTCTGCCAAGTTTTATGAAAATCAGTCCAGATTTCTATATAGCTCCCACTTATATACACTCCCACTTATATACACTCCCACTTATAGTTTCGTCCGATTTCATGTAAATGGTGCCCAAAGTCCCTATATATCTTTCCATTTTCACGAAATTTGGTACAGCCTAATCAGTTAGGTCTAGAATGATGTATGTAAAGTTTTGTGAAAATCGGTCCAGATTTAGATATAGCTCCCATATATAGTTTCGTCCGATTTCATGTAAATGGTACCCCAAAGTCCCTATATATCTTTCGATTTGCACGAAATTTGGCATAACGTACTGAATTGAGCCTAGATTGATTTCTGCGTTTTTTCGAGAAAATCGGTCCACATTTAGATATAGCTCCCTTTTATTATAGATTGATTTTAAGTACTTGACGCACCAAGGAACCAATAGGAACAAAACGTTCTGAAATTAGTATAACGTATCCTGTGACAAGTTTCGTTATGGTCAAGGACAACGCTTTTAATTTTCGGTGATGATCAGATATTAGTTTTGGAATGAAGTGAACCGAAAACTTAATTTTTTTTTGTGTTATTTTCGAGTCGATCTATAGACCACAAATGAAAGCCGAACATTACAACACAACCCACCGCGAAGGAAATCTGGACAATAGCTGTACTGAATACTCGTAATATTCGGAAAATATGTCAGTGTGAGGAAGAGGTGCTGTTCACCTTTAATCGGGCAAGAAGGTGCAAATATCATGAAATATTGCCCACGCTCGGAGTAAACATCCGCAGGAAATTTGAGTTCCGTGGTAGTTGTGTAGGGTATCGTATGGTCGGCCCCGTCCGACCATACTGCTCCGCTCACTGGTTTTTTTTGTATTTATACCCTTCACCACACTGTGGTACAGGGTATTATGTCTTTGTGCATATGTTTGTAACAGGCAAAAATAATCGAGATAGACCCATGGTTCCTTTTGAGAATATGCATAGAATCACTTTCTAAGTCGATTTATGCATGTCCGTCCGTCTGTCTGTCTATGTTAAATTGTAAACAAAGTACTGGTCGCATTTATGATCCGAATTGGATGAAATTTGGCATAGGTCACTTATTCGGCCCAAGGACGAACCCTATTGAAATTGGGAAAAATCGGTTCAGATTTAGATATAGCTCCCATATATATATTTAACCGATTTAATGTAAACGGTCCCTATATATCTATCGATTTGCACAAAATTTGGTACAGGCTAATCATTTAGGCCTATAATGATGTCTGCCAAGTTTCGTGAAAATCGGTCCAGATTTAGATATAGCTCCCATATATAGTTTCGTCCGATTTCAGGTAAATGGTGCCCCAAAGTCCCTATATATCTTTTGATTTGCACGAAATTTGGCATAGCGTACTGAATTAAGCCTAAAGTGATTTCTGCCAAGTTTAGAGAAAATCGGTCCAGATTTAGATATAGTTCCCATGTATAG
>NW_026873927.1:0-15414 GCF_032173495.1 Musca vetustissima
GCTCTCTAGATTGATAATGGGTTACTAAATAATATACGAATACGGAGATACCTGTAAATATTTAGGTGTAACTTCCACATCCGAGCACATACAACAATATAATTGGTCTTAATTTAAAGACCAACCACTCCTCTTGGATATAATATCAACTTCTCGGGTCTATGTCCTTCAGGGGTATATATACGCTATAGAATACAAATTTTGTCATTTTTCACACAAAAATCAGGGTCCATTTGACCCGCTAAATATTGACCGATCTTTATCAACACAGGCATGATTATTCTTTGGCCTGATCCCCTTCTCCATGGAAAATTTCACGATGTTCGGGCCATTATTGCGGCCTCTAGAGCGACCAGAAAAAGCAACAAAAATGTAGTATTTGGTCCATTTCATCCCCTAAATATTAACCGATCTTTCCAAAAAAAAATAGGGGTCTTCGTTGGCCAGAACCCGTCCTACATGCAAAATTTCGTGAAGGTTGGACCATAACTGTGGCCTGTATCGTGTTTACAAATTATAATGGACAGACGGACAGACGGACGGATGGACGGACGAACACACATGTCCAGATCGACTCAGCTAGTCGAGATATGACGATCGGTATACTTAAAGGTGGGTCTAGGACCAATATTTCGCGGCGTTACAAACTTTTGGGGCTGCACAAAACTATAATACCCTGACAACATAGTTGTGTAGGGTATAAAAATGTTCGAAAATTACAAAATTCAGATCAAACTTTATTTAAGCCCAAAAAGGCATAAAAACAACAGTTAATATAGTGAAAATTACAGTGAATTTTGTAGTCTTATTAACCCATTTGAACCCAAATCTATTTTTTACTCGAGTTTACTGGGCACGGTCAAAGGTCCTCCATCTGTGGCATTTTACGAACATGTATATAAATTATTTTGTAGTTAATATATATGAAAGCAAATACATAAGTTATGTTGGAAATGATTGTCGGAATGCACAAAAATTGTTTAACGAATGAAAACGATCACTGAATGAAACGATCACCACTTCAAAAACAGCTAAATAATGTTCACTCATCTAATCTTTTGTCGACAACTGAAAAAGCTAGTCACAGTTATTTACTCTCTTATAGAACAAGATAACCATATAAACAAATTTGTTCTGGGTCGGAAAATTTTTAAACCGAGATTTTATGAGCGCTGTTTAAAGGTGCCCCCTCTTCCCTATATATAGATCGAAACGAACTTCTCATTGGGGTCGTATCGCTGGTAACGTAAGAACTTCGAATTGTCACAAGAGACATTTGGGTTTGAAAGGTTTTTTGTAAAGAAGCTATTAATAGCTTCTGGGGAGAATATCCCAACAAAAAACTAAGGGAACTGATGAGGATCAGTGGCGAGATCCGAAACTATAGTCTTCCCTGCCTTACCCCTCGGCGGACAATGCCATACATTCCCCACTAATAAATAGTTGTTTTTTATAAAAACAACAAACTTTGCAAAAACAAAATAAGGATCACATATTTAAGTTCGCTTAGTGACAAATCGGTTAAAATAAAACGTCCAGAACCTCCGAAATACCCATTATTCGGTATTTTAGGGGTTTTAGACACTATATACCGAGGCTAAAGTGATTACAACATATCGATGGACATGCCAAAATCGTCATATAATTTTACAATGATCAGGAATATATACACTTATGACCATAATAATAAGTACTTACATCTTAGATTATGTTGGATTTCGTCATTGACCCGAACAAACAGGTAATTTTTGTTGACATGGTGAATTTAATTTTCACCAGAACTGATCGAAGAATACTAGCAGGGGCCAAATAACAGAAACATTAACTAAGAAGTTTCATTTTTTCGGAATAAAAATTCAGTTTTCGTACCAACGATATTGGTGTAAAGCCAATTATCCTGGTATGGTCTTCATACAATATTTCACATGACAGCACCAGGTACCCATTCTAAATACAAAAACATATTGAACGAAGGAGAAAATATTGAAGGAGAAAATATGGGGTTTCAGCAGAAAAATCGGTCCAAATACCCATACTCATATGTCAAGGATTGTTTTCAGGAAAATATAATGAAAATGCTTGACTTCCCTAGACAGTCATTGGACTTGAACCCTTTGCAGTCACATAGAACAGTGCATTGGTATAGAATCATTCCAAAATGGAGGTCAAATTTGGCCTTATATATAGAAAATATGGTATCAAATTAAATTAAATTATTTTGGAAAATTGCAGGAAACTTCAAAAAGTCATTCAAAATAACTTTGGATGGGAAGAATATGTCCTAACACAATCTAATCTACTAATATAAATTACTGATTGTCAGAATGTACTTATTTTGTTATTCATTTTTATGACTTTTTGTACCCTCCACCTTAGTATGGAGGGTATATTAATTATGTCATTCCGTTTGTAACTCATCGAAATATTTATTTCCGACCCTATAAAAGTCGGTCTAGTCATGTCCGCCCGTCCGTCCGTGCGTCTGTTGTAATCACGCTATCTTCTGAAGGAATTGAGAGAGGGTGTTGAAATTTTGCATAGGTTTGTCTTTTGTCTGCAGGCAGGTTAAGTTCGAAGATGGAATATATCGGTCCACGTTTAGGCAAGGCTCCCATATAACAGTAACCTCAATTTTCGTTAATATGGGGTTCTTGAGAGCGTTTTAACCGAATACGCTGAAATTTGGTACATTGAGTTTACAGAATTGGTTATAATTTAGTATTTTGAGTTCTTAATAGGTACCAAATCTCTCCACAAAAAATTATAAATATAGGTAAATTTTTTTCGGATAGCCCTCATATAAGGGTACCCCCAATTTTCGGTATTTTGGGGTTCTCGAGCGCGTTTTTCAACCGAATTCGCTGAAATTTTATACATTGGGTTCTTATTAGGTACCAAATATCTCCACTAAAAATTATAAATATCGGCCCTCTTTTTCTGGTACCCCCATATAACGGTACCTACTAATTTTCACTATTTTGGGGGTTTCTATCGTATTTTTTCGCCGAATTGGCTGTAATTTAGTATTTTAAGTTCTTAATAGGTACCAAATCTATCCACAAAAAATATGTATATAGGTCAAATTTTTTTCGGATAGCACCCATATAAGGGTACCCCTAACTTTCGGTATTTTGGGGTTCTTGAGTGCGTTTTTCAACCGAATTTGCTGCAATTTGGTATTTTGTAGTCATATCTGGTAACAAATCTCCCCACTAAAAATTGTTAATATTCACCCCCTTTTTGGGGTAGTCCCCATATAATCTCTTTTTTATATTGAAATAGTTATCCGATTTGTTCCGCGCATTTAGGCCTAGTCCCTGTGTTGGCCGTACCAGAAGAAGTGGACCGATAATCCCCATCTTCGAATTTTAACTGTGTTTGGAAGAAATAATAAGGTAGGCAAAGTTTGGATGAAATCAAAATTTTCTGAAACGGGTTTGTTCCAAAGAAACATGAGGTCTAGTCCACAAAAAATATTTTTTTAGTACATTTTGTGTTGTAAAAGTCACATTTAAACTGAATTCACACAAGTACAAAAAGTGTCAGTCGGTGTGCCGACAGATATATATCCTCACCTCATAAAGACGTTTCGGATTTTATTCAGATTCAAATCGGGCATTTTATTTGTCTGATATTGGATTTATAAATATTGAAAATGTTGACCCTTTGCGGGGAGGTACCAGAAGAAATGGCCCAATGGGTTTCGTCTTCAAACTTGATCTGGGCATTGTAAAGATAATAGGTTGTGCAAAGTTTGGTCATTTTGGACATTCCATTCGCCAGATATTGGATTCATAAATGATAAAAAGTTGTCCCCTTATGGGGGAGGTACAAGAAGGAGTGGAACAATGGGTCGCATCTTCAAACTTGATCTAGGCTTGGTGAAGAAAATAGGTTGCACAAAATTTGTTAAAATCGGATAGTCCGTTTGCATGTTATTATAAAATATTTTTTTAGCTCAATTTTCACCATTTTGTGTAATTGTGGACTGATATTCTTCATCTTCGAACTTAAACTATGTTTCTAAGAAATATTAAGATGTGCAAAGTTTGGATGAAGTTCGCACGAGCCAAGCGGACAGACGGACAACGGACGGATATTTGTAAATCGACTATAAATTTTCTGAAACGGATTTGGTCCAAAGAAACCAATATTCCGATCAGGCATATTTTTATCGTATCAAATTGTATATACCCTCATTAGCCATAAGGCTGAGGGTATAATAACCTTACCGAAACAATACAAGTTTTGACATAGCCCGTATAAAAGACACCGCTAATTTCGGTATTTTGTTTTCTCAGAGGTAAAAAAATCGACGGGGAATTTGGCAATGACATAACTGCAATGAAAATTCTATCAATTTCATGTACTTTGTGTTGGAAGGCTAAACAGTTCAACCAGCCGTTATTTGTCTTGTGTATAAATTTTAAGTTTCAAATTTTGCGAATTTTAAATAATAACTTGTTTTTGCCCTAACGCTTTTATTAATATTGTTTTTGTTTTTAATCTGCTTGAATGAATACGTTCCCTCATAACTTTATTATGACCGTATTTTTCGCCTGAGGACTGTTTTTACTATATTATGCAGATATTGTCCGTTTTGGCTAAACTTTTAACTAGTTTGGTAGATAAACTTAACTAACCAACCATAAACGTTTTTATATGTGTCATAATATGATTCTGGCTAAAACCAATTACATTATTATCCATCCACACCACCACCCCACCCACTGTACCTTCGCTTCTGGCTCTCGCAACATTGACGGTATTAACATTTAACACATGCCATATTGATGGCAGTTAAGGATAAATTGACGACAACACTTTTGATGAGACATTTGCCTTTATGGAGCCTGAAGGTCATTTAAAGTCACTTTTATATTCTCCGGGTGACTTTAAAATGCCAGACAATTTGTTATTTGTCCCCTAAAACGAGTTAAACATGAAATTTGCAAAGAATAACAATAAAATTTTCTAAATAGCCCAAAAATTTCTAAGAAAATACAAAGGGAATTGTCGTGAAGAAGTGGAGAAAGTGTTGCTGATAAAGATGTGAATGTGAACATTATACTGCATGGCGGCGACGTCAGTGGCGGCCTGGGATCCAGGCCACAATTACGCAATAAAACAATTCACAGAAATGTCTCATGAAGGAATAATGGCCAACCAGCTAGCTAGCTAAGCAGCCAGCCCTTTTTCGAATGACGATGTTAAAAAGCAGCAGGTCGGCGGACAGGCAGGCATACAATTACATTGTGGCCAACTATTATTTTAGAATGCCCCTGGGGCTACCACGTGCCTCTAATTGGCCATGTGGAATGTAATTCATTTTCTCAAAGTCCAGTCGTAAGGAATATTTTATGTGCAAGACAAGCACATCTTTGTCGGAAAATAGGAAACGAAAAAAAATTTGCATTTTCAATGACTTTTCAAATGAACAACAAGAGCTTTTTAAATGGTTCATGGCTGGCAAAAGAAGCCCTTAAGAAATAAACGAAAACCCCGAATAAGATCCAGTAAAACTCTTTCATTCACTCTGTGGAGAGCTTGAAGTGGCAATGTCATTGTTCCGTCGTTCCGCCAAAGACTCAGCCGGGTAAAGTAATAGCCGCTGCAGGAGCGATGGTGATGTGAGGATGTTTGGTCGCATGAATGACAACCGTCAATGGAAACGGACATGATGTTCGACAAAATGACAATGGGAGCGGGAATGTGGATGTGAATGTAAATTTGAGCACATTCAATTATTTGATGGTCTTCAGAGTTGTGAAACACAAAAAGCAAAAAAAAAGTGAAAAAATTATTTGCAGTAGCAACTGTTGTGTGTATCCTGAATTGTTGTTGTCGTTGTTTGTCTTCTTCTTCCTGCTTGGGGATGGTTGCTTGCTGTTTTTGCTTTTGTTGCTGCTGCTGCTGCTACCATGACCATTGTGCCATAATCGTAAAATGTGATACTTTACGGAAAGAGGAAAACAATGGCATTACTCGCAGTTCTTTGGTCATGGTTTTCGTTGGCTTTGTATTTTTGTTATTTCCAGTCGATTGAGGACAAAGAATAGAGTTTTTCGTTTTGTTCATCTTGTTTTGTGTATGAAATGAAACTATTCGGTTTTCTTTTGGGTTGACTTTTTGCGTTTGACGCATATATATACGTACACCGGAATATAATTACAGTGTCGATCATTATTTTCCACAGTGAAATGAATATTTGTATTAATTTGCTGAAGTTCATAGGAGTTCATGTGTTCATCGTGCTAAAGATTATGATTTAAGGCTCCTGACGTTGTCAAGCTGTGTCGTGACCTTCGCCCTTGAAGTAAATCAAGCAAAAACGACAGAATTGATCAACATCAAATTTAGCCTATAACGGTACCGATACGTTTTCGGTATTTTGAAGGCTTTGGTCGCATTTTCCCACCTATGTGGCTGTAATTTGGTAAAAAGGGTTCTTTAAAGCTGATATACATATATACAGAAAATGACCAATATTAGTCCATGTTTTGACATAGCCGCCATTATGTACAGTCCCTATATAAATGTTCTAAATAAAGTGGCCCACACACGTCAAACATGTGCGTTCGATCGGTGTGAATCGAAGCAATGTTTGACGTGTGTGGTACGGTGTTTACACCGATTTGCCGGTGCGCACACCGATCGAAAGAAATTAAAAATTTTTAATTTTTCGTTGTGCGACGCGCACATGTTTGACGTCTGTGGCCTGGTGTGTGGATATTTTCTCATTTGTTGAGAAATTTCGTGGAGTGCGGATCAGCGGACAAATGCAATACATATGTATTTGGAAGATTTTTTGATGTTTTTACACATATTCTACTGTGTGGCAAATAAAAATATTTTTCCCGGAATAAAATAAAAGTATTTAATACATTTATATTAAATAAAAATATTTCGTCTGTTTTCCGTCATCACTATCGCGGTCCATCTTCACGCTTCAAAAATAAATATGAAATGAAGTTTAATGGATCCGTTTGACGTGTGTGGGCTAGGAGCTTCACACCGATCGAACGCACATGTTTGAGGTGTGTGGCCCACTTAAGTAATAAGTTTCTGTATATATCATGCAATATATGGTGCTGGTTCTACAACTGTTGATTTTTGATCAACACTGTACACTTCCTTTTCGCAACTTCTTTCATTACCAAATGGTTTGGTACAAAAAAAGGAAGTTCTTCTAATGTGTTACCAAGTTTGTGTCCATGTTGGTGCGAGAGTTTAGTTGAGTTTTTAATAGAGTTTGGAACAATTGATGTTGTTGAAATTTTATGACCACACTTAAAATAATATTCGCCCCAAAAAAGGGAGAAAACAAACAAAAACTCCAGCTGCAGTTAAACACACAACGTTCCTTGGAGTGTATATAACTGAGTCTATAGATCCATATGGTCATCTGATGATTTCTTGACTAAACGGATATGGACTATTGTTTAATGGTTTTTCTATATGCTATATATTTGTTTAAATAAGAATGGATGGGGGATCTGTGTTATTATATGCTCCACATAATGCAGTTCAGTCAAAAGTGCATAATGTGTGAAAAAAGTGCATTGAAACTGTAGCTATGTACAAAGAAACTAATTCCAAAACTACTGTAGCATCTGGACGACAGTAATATTCTGGACGTCAAATATTCACTTTAATACTGCAAGTTACGTAGCTTCCGAGAAATTGATATTTCAATAATGTGCAGTGAGGTATCCATAACTTACTGAGGCCTAATATATAAAATTCCACTTATTCCACTGAGATTCGAACTTTTCATATTTCTACATTTATACTCCTAAAAACCAGAAAAACGCAATTTTCCAATTAGAATTAATTTAACATTAAAGAATATCAACTGTCTTCACAAACATTTGGAAATAGTAAGTCCATATGTTTCGCTATATTATTGTAATTTCGTAGTCAGGCTCTACTTTCTACCTAATGCTGTGGCATTTATTCACCTATGTTTTGTACATCCAGTCTGTCCAGTTACGACAATAGGATTTTTGGTTGGTTGACTTAAGGAAATGCGCAACAACTTCTTCTTGTTTTATTACCACCACTTCAGAACCCCCCATTGACGGTGGTTCGTGTTTTTATTTTCCTCCTTTTTTGTTCTTGTGCACGTTTGATTTTAAAAATTCCGTGTCTTGGATTTGATGAACAGCTGGACGTTTAAATTGGCTATGGCCATCAATCAACGTGATTAGTTTTGCTCATAAAGAAGAAATGAGTAAAAACAGAAAACATGCGGAAACCGTGTTTATTTATTCGAATTTATACCCCTTACTTTTCTGCCATTGTTTACTGCCAGTCTATCCGTCAGTCAGACAGACAGCTAGTCAGTTATGAAGGGAGTTTTTCACGTTTGTGTGCATAGACGAGCATGCATGCATGTAAATATTTGTACTTCCGGAAATTGTACAAGTTTCCCCAATTCAGGTTGTGTCGAAACAAATTTGATTAAACGTTTTTGAATTTAAAAGGTAGGGAGATTTGAGTTATAAAATAAAAGGTAACGAACGCCTTTATGTCTTGAAATACTAAGACAACCGAGGTGTAATGGCTAGACGAAATTGCGATGGATAATTTCATTTATTTCCAATATCTGATATGTGCTACATCATTTGATATGCTTAGTAATCAATTGATATTAAAACGGTTTTAGAGACACCACAAGGTGGAGTGTGTATTAATGTGTGCGATTCCGTTCGCAATGCCTCGAAATATTCACCTGAGACCCCATAATCTATACAAATTCTTGATCAGAATAAAATTCTATGTCCATTTATGCGTTTCCGTCTGTCTGTTGAAACCACAGTAGAGCTCGCAATATTAGTTTAGTTTGAAAACGTATAATTAAAATAATAAACAGCAAAATACATATATCTTGACATATATATTAGTCACCATTATTTTGAAACAAATTTATTTATGGCTCGCTACTGTATATATAAACTGAAAATGATCAATATAAATACAAGGACCTATATAAACTGAAAATTATCAATGATCCATGTTTTGAGATGGACCCCAAATAAGAAATTTCTTTCTAATTTCTATTAAATGTGGGTTGAATATAGGTTAAAATAGCGCCCATACAAAAATCCCAATTAATTTCCGGTATGTATCTGTAATTTGGAACATTTTTTTTTTTCAGAGCATAAATAACCTACAAGCACCCTATGCCATAATATAGTCCCAAATATAATGATATAAGGAATTTTGATTACACACCACATACTTACTACTTAGGGGAGACTGGGGCACCTTCGGCATCGGAGCACCTTCGGCAATCGCGTTTTCGATATGAAGCTCTCACCGTACATCACTAGTTTCGATACATAGGTATTGAATATCGAAATAAATAAAGGGCTAAGCAGAATGCTCCCGTTGAGCCATCCGTCGCGTTATGTGTTATCGAAAATACAACAACCACAAGGAAACGATATGCGTTCGTATTATCGTTTCCTTGTGGTTGTTGTATATTCGATAACATATAACGCGACGGATGGCTCAACGCGAGCATTCTGCTTAGCCCTTAACTGACACAAAGTTTGAAATTTCTAGCTAATAAGCTTATTTAGATACATAGGTTGTTGTATTTTTATTGATGTTTCTGTAATATTTCAATTTCATTTCGTAAGTATTTCGTGTATAAAACTTTTAAAATTTTTAAGACAATATTATTAAAAAGTGGTTAACTACGATGTGTATTACTATAAAAATATTTAAAAATATAATGTTTTTACAAATCTGATCGAAAAAAATGAAAAAAACTATAAAAAGTTCATTCGGGGTACATTCGGCATTTTAAAGTGGGGCACATTCGGCCATATACAGATTGTGCAACATTATTTCCTTAAAAGGTTTTTGAGCTTGTCTTTAAAACTAATCCTTTAATATGGCTCGAAATTGCATATATAAGATCATACGTGCTCATATTGACGAAAATGCGATAGAAAATCCCTATTTCTGATGGTGTGTGCGACCTTGAGATGTAAACGTCCGCCGCTAGAAAATAAAGCGCTATAATTCAAACATTGTGTGGCATATTAAAACCAAATAAAGCCTTTAGAGGATCAGAATTTCAACCAGACTGATAGCGATGACAATTACCCGGCTATGACTATGGTGCCGAATGTGCCCCATAAAATGCCGAAGCTACCTCGGGTTGGGGCACATTCGGCGAATTTGACTTTTTTTACAAAACTGTAAAATTTGTTAACTTATACTATTTTTTATATCTTTTTGGTACTATTTTTATAACTAACAATAATCAGCCATAAAGTTGTTATATATGTTGAATAAGTACTAAGATATAGAGCTCTAAAAAAAGTGCCGAAGGTGCCCCAGTCTACCCTACTTAGCTGGCTTGTTACAGAACGGTTGTTCCATAAGCCGAGCTTAAAAAAGATTTCCAAGCGCGTCAATCTTGTGTGCATATCCACCAATTTGGAAGACCACGTTCCAAGATGTTGTTTTCTACTTGATCATTCCATCTAATTCGTGGCCTTCCCCTTCTACGGGAACCATCAGTAGGCTCGTTTTTATATGCCTTTTGAGCTGGGGCATTCTCATTCATCCGCACAACATGGCCTAGCCACCGTAGTCGCTGCAGCTCAATACGACTAACTATGTCGATGTCCGCGTATAAATAGTAAAGCTCGTGGTTCATCCGACGCCGATATTCACCATCGACGCAGATCGGCCCGTAGATCTTTCGGAGAATTTTTCTTTTAAACACCCCAAGAACTGCCTCATCTGCTTGCGCAAGAACCCATGCTTCTGATCCATATAATAGCACGGGTAGTATCAGCGTCTTGTAAAGTGTGAGTTTGGTCTGGCGGGAGGTGGTCTTGTTTCTAAACTGCTTACTTAGACCATAGTAGCATCTGTTGGCCATCACAATCCTTCTCCGAATTTCAAAAGTGATGTCATTCGTTTTATTTATGGCGGTACCAAGGTATATAAAATCTTTAACTGTCTCGAAGCCGTAGTTCTCAAGCTCCACAGTTGGTCCGAGTCTACTGGACGTCTTGCGCGGTGATACTATCAGCTTGGTCTTCTCGCCGTTTTCTGCCAGACCCACTTTGGCAGACTCCTTTTCAATTTGTTCAAAGGTGGCTGTTACCGTTCGCAATGTTCGACCCATTATATCGATGTCATCGGCGTAGGCGAGTAACATGTGTTGTTTAGTGTACAGAGTGCCATTTCTGTTCACCTTTGCGTCTCGAATGACCTTTTCCAGCATAATGTTAAAAATATCACGACAAACTGTCACCTTGTCTGAATCCTCGTTCGGTATTGAAGGGCTCCGATAGGTCCTTTCCTACTTTAACTGCTGATCTTGTGCCAATTAAAGTTATCCTGCATAGCCGTATTAATTTTGCAGGAATGCCAAACGTAGACGCGTTAGAACGTAAGCTTTAAACACCTCTGAACGGGTAGGGCTGTCGAATGCGGCTTTATAGTCGACAAATAGGTGGTATGTGTCGATGTGTTTTTCGTGGGTCTTTTCCAGGATTTGGCGCAGAGTTAAAATCTGGTCAATGGTGGATTTGCCAGGTCTGAAGCCGCATTGTTATGGTCCAATGATGTCATTGACACACAGCACACTGGATAGCACATTATATGCGATGGGAAGGAGACTTATTCCTCTATAGTTGGCACATATCGTCTTGTCTCCTTTTTTGTGCACGGGACACAGGATGCTGAGGTTCTAATAATTAGGCATGCATTCATCTAGCCAAATTGTACTAATTAGCTGGTGCATGCTCCTGACCAGCATCTGAATAGTTCGGCTGGTAACCCACCGGCTTCTGCTGCTTTGTTGTTCTTGAGCCGATTAATTGATTTTATGACCTCATCTTAGCTAGGTGGTATACACTCTATACCACCATCACTTATTGGTTCTGGGGTATCTTCTTCAACGCCACTATTTGATACCAGAAGCTTTTCAAAATGCTCCTTCCAGATCCTCAACACGCTGTCTGTGTCTGTCACCATGTTTCCTTCTTCATCTCTACAGGAGGATGTGCCTGCACCAAAGCCTTCAGTTTGGTGTTTTACTCGTTGGTAAAATTCGGACTTCATTCTGACTCCTGTACATCTCGATTTGCTCACGCTCACGTTTTTCTTGTTCTTTCTTCTTTTTTCTAAAAACACGTTTCTCCTTTCTCCTTTTTTCTTTCTGCAGGGTTGCCCTATACGCTGCGTTTTTCACATCAGAAGCATTAAGACACTCCTGATCGTACCATGGGTTTATTGGTGGTGGTTTTTGGTACCCAAGTGTTGCTTTTGCTGCAGTTTGTAGGGAGTGGGCAATTCTTTGCCATTGTGCTTCCATACTATTATCGAGACAAGAAGTGCTTCCGTCAAGCAGGTGGGTAAGTTAAGCGTAGTAGGCCTCTGCTACCTGTTGTGATTGCAGTTTTTCGACGTCGAGTTTTCGTTTAATATTAGATCGCACCTTTGCTGCTACATTAAGACGGGTGCGAACTTTGGCTGCCACAAGGTAATGGTCCGAATCGATATTCGCTCCTCGGATCGATCGGACGTCTAAAACACTGGATGAATGCTTTCCGTCTATCACAACATGATCAATTTGATTTCTCGTTGCTTGAACAGGAGAGATCCAGGTGGTCTTGTGTATATCGAGATGATTGAATCTATTGCTGTTAACTACCATGTTTTTGCTGCCGCGAAGTCAATCAACCTCATGCCGTTGTCGGATGTTTCTTCATGAAAGCGGAATTTTCCGACGGTGGGTCCAAAGATATTTTTCCTTCCGATTTTTGCATTAAAAATCTCCTAGCAGAATTTTAATGTCATGGCCCGGGCAACGGTCATGTTTCTAGGCGCTCGTAAAATATGTCTTTGGTCTGTTCATCTTTATCTTCGGTAGAAGAACTTCGCTTTTATACAGATTATAACAATTCGCTCATCTACTGGAGTGAATCTGGAAATCTATTAACCATAAACCCGCAGCCAAATGTATGTCTCGTTTCACGGCAGCTATAATACTGGGCGTAATCGTCTGATTTCATTACGCCTGTCCCTTTCCATCGCATTTCCTGTAAGGCAATAATATCGAATGATATATAGGGACTTTGGTGCACCATTTACCTTAAATCGGACGAAAATATATATGGGAGTTATATCTAAATCTAAACCGAATTTCAGTAGGGTTCGTCCTTGGGCTAAACAAATGAGCTGTGCCAAATTTCATCCAATTCGGATCATAAATGCGACCTGTGCTTTGTTTACAATTTAACATGGACAGACAGAAAGACAGACAGACGGACGGCATGCCTAAATCGACTCAGAAAGTGATTCTATGCATATTCTCAAAAGGAACCCTGGGTCTATCTCGATTATTTTTGCCTGTTACAAACATATGCACAAAGACATAATACCCTGTACCACAGTGTGGTGAAGGGTATAAAAAAATCTTAGGACTATAAAAATGTATATTATGACAAGGATCCTTTATTTAGGGACTAGTCTGAAAACTGGGCCAATATATATTTTGGTATATTTGGGTTGCCATTGGTTTCCAATATAACCCTTAATATCTAATTGCAATTTCGGTTTAATACCGCGTCTACAATTCTCAATATACCGAAAACGGTGGCAAAAATTGGCGGTATCGTTATATGGTATCCACACCAGACGTGAACAGTTATATCTTATTTCCGAAAATTAGGGGTACAAAGCTAGGGCTATACCTACGTGCACGCTATTGATATGTAGCATCTGTCCTGGTCAACATCACGAAATTTTATATGGGAAAGGAGATGTAGGTTACAAATATGTACGACTGTTTCCGGAATGAAATAGTTTCGAGAAGTTGATAGTGTATTTAAGAGGAGTAGTTGTCCTTTACACTGATATCAATTCAATTGATGAATGTACTTTTTTATGGTATTGTTTAGTATTACCATTATCGTTCAAGATGTTGCCTGACATTACGGTTATGGTCAAGGACGACACTTGTACAACCACAACATTTTTTGACTACGTTTCTGGTCACTGTATAGAGAACAACTGCAATCCGAAAAACACCAAATTTCACACGGAGAAGACGAACTACTCTTAAATCATGAACTAGTTAAGAAGATGTCATTTGTCACCACATTGATAGTTATAAATTGGAAAATAGTTCGTCACTTA
Source organism: Musca vetustissima (assembly GCF_032173495.1). Taxonomy (NCBI): domain Eukaryota; kingdom Metazoa; phylum Arthropoda; class Insecta; order Diptera; family Muscidae; genus Musca; species Musca vetustissima. The sequence continues at coordinate 14,176 of NW_026873927.1, forward strand.
TTGATAAATGTGTAAATCTAGACAATTCAAAGTCCTGATTTACATTAGACAACTTTAATTGCCTCAATTCTGTAGTTTATTGGTGAAAAAGTTGAGGGGAATGGCAAACCTTCACCGCTCTCGCCCACAAACCAACAATGACCGCAAAGAAAATTGTCTAATGTAATTTGAGTAAAAACATCAATAGTTTTCTAAACTTATAACATCTTCTGATTCTGTTACCCAATGGCAGTGTGTAAAATTGGTTTACAATCTGATAATATTTCCCCTTACCAAAGAAATGTTTCCCTAACCAAAGAACAACAATGCATTCTCATGTATTTCCATCTACAGACGTTCTTCCTGACACGTAAAAGACCCCTTGTCGGGATTGTAACGCCATGGCTTTAGAGATTAAAATATTTTGAAAACTGTTTCATATTAAATATTTTGAATAATTGTTGGTAAATAACCAAACATTCAAACACACACACACGTGTGTACTGAATGTTTTTCATCTCCTGAGGGGTCATGAAAATCATTCTTTCACATTCTGATACGGGTTTCTTAACAAGGACAATGGAGTGTTGTGTCGTTATTGAATTTTACTGTTAGCCCGTAATGAATGACTCGAACGTGACTGTAACGAAATACACACAAAAAGGAGAAACACAACAACGAAAAGCAAATCCACTCAATACCATTGTTTATAGGGAAATTTATTAAATTGGAAGTTTCAAATTACCGGAAATCTAATAGCCAATTTGGACACATTCTTATATGTAGCAAATGCCGGAATTGATTCGGATTACCTTCAATTAAAACTAATGACATACCTCTTATCAACTGAGAACATGTATGCCAACACACGTTTAGAAATGTCCAATGTGTCGAGAAGTTTCAAAAAGAAAGTTTATAAAATAAATTGCTTTATCTTTTTTGATGTTGTCCCACTAAGAGTATTAATATCTCTATGCCAAATGGAATTTGTGTATGAAGTTCGGAAGCAAGCACGTGTAATAGATTAAAATTCATGTGTAGATATCAGCAATAAGTTAAATTGTTCTGAAAGAAGTGTGGTCCTGTAAAGTAGGTTGGTCACAATTTTAATAATACCATGCAACAAATTTAGATTTCTTCGCTGACCAAGAATATGTTTAATTGGGATAACTTTTACCGAAATTATTTACAACATATTGAGCATACAATTTCATTTACTTTACCTAATAATATGGAAAATTTTTAATATTTATTAATATT
>NW_026873928.1:0-15390 GCF_032173495.1 Musca vetustissima
AATTTCAGAACGTTTCGTTCCTATCAGCCTATTAGTTCCTTGGTGCGTCAATTACTTAAAATAAATCTATATTAAAAGGGAGCTATATCTAAATCTGAACAGATTTTCACGAAACAAGGCAGACGTCACTCTAGGCTCAATTCAGTACGTTGTGCCAAATTTCGTGCAAATCAAAAGATATATAGCGACTTTGGTGTACCATTTACATGAAATCGGAAGAAACTATATATGGGAGCTATATAGAAATTTGGCCCGATTTTCTCGAAACTTGGCAGACATCACTCTAGGCTCAATTCAGTACGTTATGCCAAATTTCGTTCAAATCGAAGGATATATAGGGACTTTGGTGCACCATTTACATGAAATCGGACGAAACTATATATGGGAGCTATATAGAAATCTGGACCGATTTTCTCGAAATTTTGGCACACATCATTCTAGGCTCAATTCAGTACGTTACGCCAAATTTCGTGCAAATCGAAAGATATATAGGGACTTTGGGGCACCATTTACATGAAATCGGACGAAACTATATATGGGAGCTATATCTAAATCAGGACCGATTTTCACGAAATTTTGGCACACATCATTCTAGGCTCAATTCAGTACGTTACGCCAAATTTCGTGCAAATCGAAAGATATATAGGGACTTTGGGGCACCATTTACATGAAATCGGACGAAACTATATATGGGAGCTATATCTAAATCTGGACCGATTTTCTCGAAACTTGACAGACATCACTCTAGGCTCAATTATGCCAAATTTCGTCCAAATCGAAGGATATATAGGGACTTTGGTGCACCATTTACATGAAATCGGACGAAACTATGTATGGGAGCTATATCTAAATCTGGGCCGATTTTCTCGAAACTTGGCAGACATCATTCTAAGCTCAATTAAGTACGTTATGCCAAATTTCGTGCAAATCGAAGGATATATAGGGATTTGGTGCACCATTTATATGAAATCGGACGAAACTATATATGGGAGCTATATCTAAATCTGGACCGATTTTCTCGAAACTTGGCAGACATCACTCTAGGCTCAATTCAGTACGCTATGCCAAATTTCGTGCAAATCGAAGGATATATAGGGACTTTGGTGCACCATTTATATGAAATCGGGCGAAACTATATATGGGAGCTATATCTAAATCAGAATCGATTTTCACGAAACTTGGCAGACATCAGTCTAGGCTCAATTCAGTACGTTATGCCAAATTTCGCGGAAATCGAATGATAAATAGGGACTTTGGTACACCTTTTACATTAAATCGGAAGAAATTATATATGGGAGCTGTATATAAATCTGAACCGATTTTACGAAACTTAACATCACTCTAGACTTAGTTAAAATTTCGGCAAACTCGAAATATATATAGGGACTTTGGTACACCATTTACATTAAATCGGACGAATATATATATATATATATATACCTATTTGATTTTCACGAAATGTAGCACACATCATTCTAGGCCTAATTTAGTGCGCTATGCCAAATTTCGAGCAAATCGAAATATCTAAATCTGAACCGATTTTTCCCAATTTCAATAAGGTTCGTTCTTGGGCCAAATAAGTGACCGGTACCAAATTTCATTCAATTCGGATCATAAATGCGACCTGTACTTTGTTTACAATTTAACATGGACAGACAGACAGACGGACGGACGGATGGACATGCATAAATCGACTTAGAAAGTGATTCTATGCATATTCTCAAAAGGAACCACGTGTCTATCTCGTTACCTTTTGTCTGTTACAAACATATGCACAAAAATATAATTACCTGTACCACATAGTGGTGAGGGGTATAAAAAATAATGGATTTTCCCCCCAACCTAATTTTATATTTTGGATTCTTATTGGGTAGAAAATATTCCTACCAAAAATGATCAATATTGGACTAGACACCAAATAATGGTACACCCATTATTCGGAGGTTTGGTTAATTTAGCAATGTTTTCAACCGATTTCTCTGTAATTTGATTTATCGAATTCGTATGTGATGTCAAATCTTCCCAACAAAAATTATTAACGCGTTTTCCAAACCGATGGGGCTGAAATTTCGTATAAAGATCTCTAGAAGACCCATATACAAATTTGCGCGGCGTATATATAGGTACAAATGTTAATATAACACCACATAAAAGTGCCACTTCTTTTCCGTATTAATAAATTTGTAACCGAAATTTTTCGTAGAAGTTGGTATATTTTGACATATCGGATTCTTGATGAATAGCAAATAAATTACAAAACTTTAACGGTCCGCCAAAAGTTCGAACGTCGGACGGGGCCGACTATATGATACCCTTCACCACTTTGGGTACATAAAAGAGATGTTAATACCTACAATGTCCTGTAGATAGAGCTGACGTAGAATCTTTGGAGGACCATTGAGATGGAATCGGCCAAATTAAATGTACTATGTAGATAGATATTTGAACCAATTGAAAAAAACAAGTGAAAAAGCGTTAAGTTGGGTCGGGTCGAACTTTGGATACCCTACACCATACATATACTGACAGGTTAATGAGGGTGTATAATTTTGACAAGGTGAAAAGGTGCCTCATCGAAATATTGGTTCTAGACACCATGTTTCTTTGGACTAAATCCGTTTCAGAAAATTTAGTTTTCATCAAAACTTTGTCCATCTTATTATTTCTTCCAAACTTAGTTCAAATTCGAAGATGGGGAATATCGGCCCACACCTTCTGGAACCTCCACACAAGGGCTAGGTCTAAATGCGGCTATAGTTCATTATCGAACCTTAAGTTCTAATTTTTTATCTCGTTATCCTCCGCAGGTGAAATGATAACAACAGAGTCTTAGAACCAAACTCAAAACGCGTAATAAATCAGATAACCATTTTAATATAAACAAGTGAAAAAGCGTTAAGTTCGGCCGGGCCGAACTTTGGATACCCTCCACCATAGATACACTGACAGGTACTAGAAATGAAAATATAGGGAGCATGCCATAAAGTGGACCTATACCGACATTTCTAAACAGGAATTATGTAAACCATAACAAAAAATGCATTAATTTTTAATGGATAATTATATACTATGGCTAATCGAAATATTGGTTCTACACCCCATGTTTCTTTGGACTAAATCCGTTACAAAAAATGTAGTTTTCATCCAAACTTTGTCCATCTTATTATTTCTTCCAATCTTAGTTCAAATTCAAATTTTTTATCTCGATATCCTCCGCAGGTGAAATTATTACATCAGAGTCTTAGAACCAAACTCAAAACGCGGAACAAATCAGATAACCATTTAAATATAAAAAAAGGGGGTTCTATGGGGACTACCCCAAAATGGGGGCGAATATTAATAATTTTTGGTAGGGAGATTTGGTACCATATACGACTACAAAATACCAATTTGCAGCAAATTCGGTTGAATAACGCGTTCAAGAACCCTAAAATACCGAAAAATGGGGGTACCCTTATATGGGGGCTATCCGAAAAAATGGACCTATATTCATAATCTTTTGTGGAGAGATTTGGGACCGATTAAGAACTCAAAATACTATATTATAGCTAATTCGGCGGAAAAATACGATCAAAACCTCCCAAATATTGAAAATTACGAGGTACCATTATATGGGGGCTACCAGAAAAAGTGGACCTATATTTATAATTTTCAGTGGAGACATTTAGTACCCAATAAGAACCCAATGTAGCAAATTTCAGCGAATTCGGTTGAATAACGCGTTCAAGAACCCTAAAATACCGAAAATTGGGGGTACCCTTATATGGGGGCTATCCGAAAAAATTGACCTATATTCATAATCTTTTGTGGAGAGATTTGGGACCTATTAAGAACTCAAAATACTAAATTATAGCTAATTCGGCGGAAAAATACGATCAAAATCCTCAAAATATTGAAAATTAGGAGGTACCGTTATATGGGGGCTACCAGAAAAAGTGGACCTATATTTATAATTTTCAGTGGAGACATTTAGTACCCAATAAGAACCCAATGTAGCAAATTTCAGCGAATTCGGTTGAAAAACGCGCTCAAGAACCCCAAAATACCGAAAATTGAGGGGTACGGTTATTTGGGAGCTATGAATAAACGTGGACCGATATATCCCATCTTCGAACTTGACCTGCCTGCAGACAAAAGACGACTCTATGCAAAATTTTGGCGACCTATCTCTATTCGTTTAGACGCTAGAGTGATTACAACAGACAGACAGACGGACAGGGCTATATCGTCATAGAATTTTACGCTGATCAAGAATATATATACTTTATAGGGTCGGAAATGATTATTTCGATGAGTTACAAACGGAAAAACAAAATTAATATACCCTCCATACTATGGTGGAGGGTATAAAAAAATACAGATACTGTTTATGTGATGCAATGAAAACCAGTAAGGAAAGTAGTAAAGTCGTACGGGGCCGACTATATGATACCCTTCACCACTATGGGTATATTAGACAGGACTATAACATAAAATTGGATGAAAAAAATGTGATATTTATCTAAATGTGAATCTACCTAGATCTATCCATAAAGTATGTCAATCGACTTCAAACAAATATAAATAGGTCATCCGTTGGGCTATGTCTATACTTCTAGAAAACGCAACTACGTAAATCTATGCTCAATTTTGTACGTTGTGCAAAATTTGATGTCAATCTGACTAACATGAGGAGTTTGATGCCCAATTTACTTGAAATCGGGCGAAAATGTATATGGAAGCTCTATCCAAATATTGAGCGATTTCAAACAAACTTGTCACAGGTTAAGTTATACTAATTTCAGAACGTTTTGTTCCTATTGGTTCCTTAGTACGTCAATTACTTAAAATCAATCTATAATAAAAGGGAGCTATATCTAAAACTGGACCGATTTTCACGAAACTTGGCAGACATCATTCTAAGCTCAATTAAGTACGTTATGCCAAATTTCGTGCAAATCGAAGGATATATAGGGACTTTGGTGCACCATTTACATGAAATCGGACGAATTTATATATGGGAGCTATATCTAAATCTGGACCGATTTTCTCCAAACTTGGCATACATCACTCTAGGCTTAATTCAGCACGTTATACCAAATTTCGTGCAAATCAAAAGATATATAGGGACTTTGGGCACCATTTACATGAAATCGGACGAAACTATATATGGGAGCTATACCTAAATCTGGACCGATTTTCACGAAACTTGGCAGACATCATTCTAGACCTAAATGATTAGGCTGTACCAAATTTCGTGCAAATCGAAAGATATATAGGAACTTTGGGGCACCATTTACATGAAATCGGAAGAAACTATATATGGGAGCTATATCTAAATCTGGACCGATTTTCACGAAACTTGGCAGACATCTTTCTAGACCTAAATGATTATGTTTTCCCAATTTTCAAATCGAAAGATATATAGGGACCGTTTACATTAAATCGGTTAAATCTATATATGGGAGCTATATCTAAATCTGAACCGATTTTTCCCAATTTCAATAGGGTTCGTCCTTGGGCCGAAAAAGTGACCTATGCCAAATTTCATCCAATTCGGATCATATATGCGACCTGTACTTTGTTTACAATTTAACATGGACAGACGGACGGACAGACAGACTGACGGACGGACATGCATAAATCGACTTAGAAAGTGATTCTATGCATATTCTCAAAAGAAACCATGTGTCTATCTCGTTTCCTTTTGCCTGTTACAAACATATGCACAAAGACATAATACCCTGTACCACAGTGTGGTGAAGGGTATAATTAAATAAAGAACGATTGCATTAATTTAAAACAAGTGAAAAAGCGTTAAGTTCGGCGGGGCCGAACTTTGGATACCCTCCACCATAGATATACTAAAAGGTAGTTGAAATGAAAATGTAGGGAAAATACCAAAAAATTGACCTATACCGACATTTCTACAACGAGATTATGTAAACCATAATGTGAACAATGTTCCAGAAAATTTTGATTTCATCCAACCTGTGCCTATCTTATTATTCTTCCAAACTTAGTTCAAGTTCGAAGATGTGGAGTATCGGTCCACTCCCTCTGATACCTCCCACACAGGTGCTAGGCCTAAATGCGGGTTTTAGTTCATGTATAGTTAATTATCGAACCTTACGTTCTAACTTTATCTCGATATCCTCCGCAGGTTAAATGATTACGACAGACTCTTAGAACCAAACCCAAAGCGCGGAACAAATTAGATAACTATTTTAATATAAACAAGTGAAAAAGCGTTAAGTTCGGCCTGGCCGAACTTTGGATGCCCTCCGCCATAGAAATTCTGAAATAATTTTTAAATAAAAATATAGGGAACATATATGGGCAATATTGCCAATTTTTTTACATAGCTGAAGCGGAGGTTCACCCCTTTATAACTCGGGAACTACTTAAGTATATGAAAAAAAGTGAATAGTTTTGGGTTAATTGATCTGTCGTTGCAAACTGTTCATGATATTGACCTCCAAACTTTATTTTGGTGGAAGCTGTGTCTACTTTAATGTAAAAAAATGTGTAAAAACAGGTTGAGGCGAACCAGTTTTTTTATGTTCTCTATCGATTTGTGACTAAGCCACTCATTGCACGGTCTTCGTGTCAAAATAAAACTAGAAGCCAACAAAATGGGGACTACGCACCTTATGTATCATTTTTCAAAATTTTAACTGAATCTACCTTTAAATGATGCTGACATTTTAAAGCTCGATTTTGAGTGTTTTTTTAATTTTACTTCTAGCTTTTATACGCAAACAGGAATTTCTAAAAATCGATTATAAGATTATTGTAGTCGCGAATCTGCGCAATTTGATATGCATTTTGTGTATGTAGTTTGCACAGCTTCAGGGTAATACTAAAAAACCTATTTTTCGGGCCAAATTTTTAGATCTGTCAACTGAATGATATGGGTACCCGCGATCAATAAGGGTTTTTACGTTTCGGATGATATAAAATCTTCTTCGTGAAAATCCATCTACTAAAACGGCGTGAACTGGCCTTCAAAAAACACGAAATTTGGCAAAAAATGTTTTTGAAAATATCGCGGATTTATTTGCGTTTTCTGTGTATCATTTCCGCTTCAATAAATGACCTCATACGGATTTTGATCTTTTTCGAAAAGAGAACTTTAAAAACTTCAGCCGAAAGAGAGATGTACGTAATTTATCTCAAAAATATATTGTGCTGGCACATCCATGGTTCTGAATGGACCACATTGAAATCCGTATAGATCGATGTATTTTTTTAGGGCGCACACCGAAATCGGTTGCGCGTTAATGGCATATGGAGTTTTCGGAAGTTATTCGCGTTTTACGATTTTTTGGGCACTTCAATGCAACGTGTGGCACATCTTAGCCATCAAATGAAATTTCGCAAAATATACATGGATTGGAAGATAAACTTCAGTACTTCCTGGAAACCGCATGCGCATCAAATGATTTTGAGAATTACGCGATTTAGACGCAATTTAAAATGTACATTTCATAATATTATTTTATTTTAAGATTTATTCCTATATATAGAACACCAAGATTTATCGGAAGGGTCTTGATATAATCCGCAAGGCGTATACTTATACACAAAAAGTGATTATTTTTATATATGTCAAATTTTCGGCGAAATTAGGGTAAAATAGCAGAATAACTCCAACATTTTTTTCTGAAATTTCTTGTATAAAAATAAAAAAAATAAATATGATGACATTATTTTTTCGAACCAAAAACAAATATTTTTCCTCAATATTTTGTTTTGTTGTCGCTGTGATTTAGAAAACGCTACACGGACTTGTGTGATTTTGATATCATTTGATTCATCATGGTGTTTAGATTATGTATATATTTATACCCTTCACCACACTGTGGTACAGGGTATTATGTCTTTGTGCATATGTTTGTAACAGGCAAAAGGAAACGAGATAGACACATGGTTCCTTTTGAGAATATGCAGAGAATCACTTTTGAAGTCGATTTATGCTTGTCCGTCCGTCTGTCTGTCTGTCCATGTTAAATTGTAAACAAACAAAGCATTTAATGTAAACGGTCCCTATATATCTTTCGATTTGCACGAAATTTGGTACAGCCTTACCATTTAGGTCTAGAATGATGTCTGCCACGTTTCATGAAAATCGGTCCAGATTTAGATATAGCTCCCATATATAGTTTCGTCCGATTTCATGTAAATGGTGCCCCAAAGTCCCTATATATCTTTCGATTTGCACGAAATTTGGCACAACGTACTGAATTAAGCCTAGAATGATGTTTCGAGAAAATCGGTCCAGATTTAGATATAGCTCCCATATATAGTTTCGTCCGATTTCATGTAAATGGTGTGCCAAAGTCCCTATATATCCTTCGATTTGCACTAAATTAGGCATAACGTACTGAATTGAGCCTAGAATGATGTCTGCCAAGTTTCGAGAAAATCGGTAAAGATTTAGATATAGCTCCCATATATAGTTTCGTCCGATTTCATGTAAATGGTGCCCCAATGTCCCTATATATCTTTCGATTTGCACGAAATTTGGTACAGCCTAATCATTTAGGTCTAGAATGATGTCTGCCAAGTTTCATGAAAATTGGTCCAGATTTAGATGTAGCTCCCATATACAGTTTCGTCCGATTTCATGTAAATGGTGCCCCAAAGTCCCTATATATCTTTCGATTTGCACGAAATTTGGCATAACGTACTGAATTGAGCCTAGAATAATGTCTGCCAAGTTTCAAGAAAATCGGTTCAGATTTAGATATAGCTCCCATATATAGTTTCGTCCGATTTCATGTAAATGGTGCACCAAAGTCCCTATATATCCTTCGCTTTGCACTAAATTAGGCATAACGTACTGAATTGAGTCTAGAATGATGTCTGCCAAGTTTTGAGGAAATCGGTCCAGATTTAAATATAGCTCCCATATATAGTTTCGTCCGATTTCATGTAAATGGTGCCCCAAAGTCCCTATATATCTTTCGATTTGCACGAAATTTGCTATAGAGTACTGAATTAGGTGCAGAATGCTGTGTGCCAAGTTTCAGATTTAGATATAGCTCCCATTTATAATTTCGTCCGATTTAACGTAAATGGTGCACCAAAGTCCCTATATATCATTCGATTTGGATATAGCTCCCATATATAGTTTTGTCCGATTTTATGTAAATGGTGCACCAAAGTCCCTATATACCTTTCGATTTGCATGAAATTTAGGACAGCGTACTGAATTAAGTCTAGAATGATGTGTGCTAAGTTTCGTGAAAATCGGTCTAGATTGAGATATAGCCCCCATATATATTTTCGTCCGATTGAAGGTAAATGGGGCACCAAAGCACCTATGTATGCTTCGATTTCCACGAAATTTGGCATAAAGTACTGAATTAGGTCAAGAATGACGTGTGTTAAGTTTCGAGAAAATCGGTCCAGATTTAGATATAGCTCCCATATATAGTTTTGTCCGACTTCATGTAAATGGTGCACCAAAGTCCCTAAATATCCTTCGATTTGCACGAAATTTGGTATAACATTCTGAATTAAGCCTAGAACGACGTGTGTAAAATTTCCTGAAAATCGGTAAAGATTTATATATATATATATATTCGTCTGATTTTATGTAAATGGTATACCAAAGTATATCCTTCGATTTTCACGAAATTTGGATTTATAAGTAAATGAAGATATCGGTTTAGATTTCGATATTTTGCTTTAAATTTATTTACATAATTTCCCATTGTAAGAAGCAACTCTATATCTGACCAAAATTTAGTATAGGTTGCGGAATGAAATGTTTATTTTAATGTTAATGGTCCTTCAAAAATGCGACGTCCGCTAGGATCCCATCTGTTGAATATACCCATAGTGGTGAAGGGTATCATATAGTCGGCGCCGTCCGACTTTACTACTTTCCTTACTGGTTTTAAATTAATTTTTAGGTGTGTGTATACCATTAATATAATGAAAATATTGATGTAATCTGCTATACTTTTTATTTTTCTCATATTTCGCGAATATGTACAACTTTATCGCGATTATTATAATATATTCATATTCTTCTTTTACGGCGGAAGACATATATCAACGTTTTTGGTCAATATAATAAACGGCGTAATTTTAAGATTTTGTTCTTATGCCCAAAATTAAAACCTCGATAACTTTTGCGCGCATCAACCAAAAATTTGATCGCGAACGGTTTCGGAGTCAGAACATTTTTCTCTATATGTGTACCAAAAATCATTGATGTGCCACAAAAACAAAAAAGCTGATTTTTTGAAAATGGAATATTAAACAAGTGAAAAAGCGTTAAGTTCGGCCGGGCCGAACTTTGGATACCCTCCACCATAAATAAACTGACAGGTACTTGAAATGAAAATATAGGGAAAATACCAAAAAGTGGACCTATATCGAGATTTTTAGAAACCGATTATGTAAACCATAATGTAAAACCTCATGTTTCTTGTAGACCTCATGTTTCTTTGGACCAAATTTGTTTCAGAAAATTTTGATTTCATCCAAACTTTGGCCATCTTATTATTTCTTCCAAACTTAGATCAAGTTCGGAGATGGGGAATGTCAGTGCACTTCTTCTGGCACCTCCCACACAGGGGCTAGGCCTAAATATGGGTTATAGTTCATATATAGTTCATTATCGAACCTTACGTTCTAGTTTTTTATCTCGGTAATATGATTACAACGGAGTTTTAGAACCAAACCCAAAACGCGGAACAAATTGCATAACTATTTTAATATAAACCAGTAAGGAAAGTAGTAAAGTCGGACGGGGCCGACTATATGATACCCTTCACCACTATGGGTATATTAAACAGGACGATTAACATGAAATTGGATGAAATAAAATATGTGATATTTATCTAAATATGAATCTACCTAGATCTATCCATAAAGTATGTAAATCGACTTCAAACAAATATAAATAGGTCATCCGTTGGGCTATGTCTGTACTTCTAGAAAACGCAACTACGTAATTCTATGCTCAATTTTGTACGTTGTACAAACTTTGATGTCAATCTGACTAACATGAGGAGTTTGATGCCCACTTTACGGGCGAAAATATATATGGAAGCTCTATCCAAATATTAAGCGATTTCAAACAAACTTGTCACAGGTTAGGTTATACTAATTTCAGAACGTTTTGTTCCTATCAGCCTATTGGATCCTTGGTGCGTCAATTACATATAATCAATCTATAATAAAAGGGAGCTATATCTAAATCTGGACCGATTTTCAGTACGTTATGCCAAATTTCGTGCAAATCGTGCATCATTTACATGAAATCGGACGAAACTATATATGTGAGCTATATAGAAATCTGGACCGATTTTCTCGAAACTTGGCAGACATCTTTCAAGGCTCAATTCAGTACGTTATGCCAAATTTCGTGCAAATCGAAAGATATATAGGGACTTTGGTGCACCATTTACATGAAATCGGACGAAACTATATATGGGAGCTATATCTAAATCTTGACCGATTTTCTCGAAACTTGGCAGACATCTTTCAAGGCTCAATTCAGTACGTTATGCCAAATTTCGTGCAAATCGAAAGATATATAGGGACTTTGGTGCACCATTTACATGAAATCGGACGAAACTATATATGGGAGCTATATCTAAATCTTGACCGATTTTCACGAAACTTGGCAGACATCATTCTAGGCTCAATTCAATACGATATGCCAAATTTCGTGCAAATCGAAAGATATATAGGGATTTTGGTGTACCATTTACATGAAATCGGACGAAACTATATATGGGAGCTATATCTAAATCTGGACCGATTTCCTCGAAACTTGGCAGACATCATTCTAGACCTAAGTGCTTAGGCTGCACCAAATTTTGTGCAAATCGAAAGATATATAGGGACTTTGGTGCACCATTTACATGAAATCGGACGAAACTATATATGGGAGCTATATCTAAATCTGGACCGATTTTTACGAAACTTGGCAGACATCATTCTAGACCTAAATGATTAGGCTGTACCAAATTTCGTGCAAATCGAAAGATATATAGGGACCGTTTACATTAAATCGGTTAAATATATATATGGGAGCTATATCCAAATCTGAACCGATTTTTCCCAATTTCAATAGGGTTCGTCCTTGGGCCGAATATGTGACCTATGCCAAATTTCATCCAATTCGGATCATAAATGCGACCTGTACTTTGTTTACAATTTAACATGGACAGACAGACGGACAGACGGACGGACGGACATGCATAAATCGACTTAGAATGTGATTCTATGTATATTCTCAAAAGGAACCATGGGTCTATCTCGATTATTTTTGCCTGTTACAAACATATGCACAAAGACATAATACCCTGTACCACAGTGTGGTGAAGGGTATAAAAAGGGGGTTATATGGGGACTACCCCAAAAAGGGGGTGAATACTGATAATTTTTTGTAGGGAAATTTGTTACCATATACGACTACAAAATACCAAATTTCAGCGAATTCGGTTGAAAAACGTGCTCAAGAACCTCAAAATAGCGAAAATTTGGGGGTACCCTTATATGGGGGCTACCAGAAAAATTGGACCTATATTTATAATTTTTAGTGGAGATATTTGGCACCCAATAAGAACCAAATGTTCCAAATTTCAGTGAGTTCGGTTGAAAAACGCGCTCAAAAGCCCCAAAATACCGACATTTGAGGGGTACCCTTATATGGGGGCTACCAGAAAAAATGGACCTATATTTAAAATTTTTAGTGGAGAGATTTGGTGCCCTATAAGAACTCAAAGTACTAAATTACAGCCAACTTGGTTGAAAACTACGATCAAAACCCCCAAAATACTGAAAATTAAAGGGTACCGTTATATGGGGGCTACCAGAAAAAATGGACCTATATGTATAAGTTTTTGTGGAGAAATTGGGTACTCAATAGGAACTCAATATACCAAATTTCAGCGACTTCGGTTGAAAAACGCGCTCAAGAACCCCAAAATACAGAAAATTGGGGGGTACCCGTATATGGGAGCTATGCCTAAACGTGGACCGATATAACCCATCTTCGAACTTGACCTGCCTGCAGACAAAAGACGGCTCTGTGCAAAATTTTGGCGATCTATCTCAACTCGTATAGACGTTAGAGTGATTACAACAGACGGACAGACGGACGGACAGACGGACGGACAGACGGACATGCTTAGATCGTCTTAGAATTTTACGCTGATTAAGAATATATATACTTTATAGGGTCGGAAATGATTATTTCGATGAGTTACAAACGGAAAAACAAAATTAATTAAATACCCTCCATACTATGGTGGAGGGTATAAAAAGAGGGTTATATGGGGACTACCCCAAAAATGGGGTGAATATTAATAATTTATGGTAGGGAGATTTGTTACCATATACGACTACAAAATACCAAATTACAACAAATTCGGTTGAAAAACGAGCTGAAGAACCCCAAAATACCGAAAATTGGGGGGGTACATTTATATGGGGGATATCAGAAAAAGTGGACCGATGTTTTTAATTTTTGGTTAAGATATTTGGCACAAAATAAGAACCCAATGTACCAAATTTCAGCGAATTCGGTTGAAAAACGCACTCAATGTCCCCCAAATACCGAAAATTGGGGGTACCCTTATATGGGGGCTATCCGAAAAAATGAACCTATATTCATATTTTTTATGAGGAGATTTGGTTGAAAAACGAGATCAAGAACCTCAAAATACCGAAAATTTGGAGGACCCTAATATGGGGGCTATGCCTAAACGTGAACCGATATACCCCATCTTCGAACTTGACCTGCCTACAGACAAAAAACTCTATGCAAAATTTTAGATATCTATCTCAATTCGTTCAGACGCTAGAGTGATTACAACAGACGGACATGCTTAAATCGTCTTAGAATTTTACCCTGATCAAGAATATATATACTTTATAGGGTCGGAAATGAATATTTCGATGAGTTACAAACAGAATGACAAAATTGATATACCCTCCATACTATGGTGGAGGGTATAAAAATAAATAATTTGCTGGTTTATTGGGTGATTATTCTTTTTTCGACAAAACAATAAATTACGAAATTGGTAATTGGTGATGGCGACAGAGGCCTGTGTGCTTACACGTTTGAGGGTAAAACGACAAAGTGAACTGAGATGTTCTTTTTGATCGCAGTGGATCTTCTTGTCACCTACTACTACATTTAAACTAATTTTCCCATAGGAGAGTGGATATTTGTAACAAAGTGAGCAAAACAACAACAGCTATGGGTAGTTTGGTGCATCATTTACATAAAATCGGATGAAACTATATATGGGAGCTGTACCTAAATCTGTCAATATAGGGTTCGTCTTTGGGCCAAATAAGTGAACTGTGCCAAATTTCATCCAAATCGGATCATAAATGCGACCTGTACTTTGTTCTCAAAAATACGTGGAAGGACGGACGGACAGAACAACATGCGTAAATGGAATCACAAAGTGATTCAATGCATATTCCCAGAAGGAACCGTGGGTCTATCTCGATTCCTTTTGCCTTTTACAAACCTATGCACAAATACATAATACCCAGTACCCCAGTGTGGTGAATATATACACACCAATATTCGTTACTGTAGTGATTTGGGCGCGTGTTCGTCCGAATTGACTATAATTATGGTATTTCGGTGTTGGGTGAACAAATCTTCCTACCAAAAATTTAAACCATAAACCGGCTTTGTAACGAAGTTAGGCCACGTTTTTCAACCACATTATCAACAAACCTTCATTGTTCGGTATTATGGACACGTTTTTCATTTCTTTATGGTTTTAATAATATTAATATTTATTAAAACAAAACATTCTTTGGAGTATTTGTATGATTTTATTATTCCATATTCATAATGTGACTTAAATTTTATAGCATCTTGTTTATGGCAAACAGAAAGATGCCCTTATGTCTTATTTAATTCCACAATATTATCCTTGAGAAGTTATTTAATTAAGATTTGTTCACATCTTCACAAATAACCACATGTTGGTATCTTAGGTATTTGCTTTGCTATGATTGAAATTATTTCACGCACACATATGCAGGCATTGTTTACATGTTTTTTTGTTCATCGCATATTTTCTGTTAGGGCATATTTACATCCCACATCATTATACCCTCCACCATAGTATGGAGGGTATATTAGTTTTGTTTTTCCGTTTGTAACGCATCGAAATAATCACTTCCGACACTATAAAGTATATATATTCTTGATCAGCGTAAAATTCTATGACGATCTAAGCAGGTCTGTCTGGCCGTCTGTCTGCTGTAATCACTCTAGCGTCTAAACGAATTGAGATAGAACGCTAAAATTTTGCATAGAGTCGTCTTTTGTCTGCAGGCAGGTCAAGTTCGAAGATAGCTCTGCAGGCAGAGCAATACGTACTCGTAGTCAAGGCGTCACATAACACT
>NW_026873929.1:0-152996 GCF_032173495.1 Musca vetustissima
AAAATCGAGCTGGAATCCTGAAATTTGAAATTAACATTACCGTCGGAGTGTAGGATTGGGAATGTACGTAGTTTTGGATTTTTTACCCAGTTTCAGTAATTTTTATTCATGGGTACTAAATGGTACTAAATTTGGTACAATTTGAATTTTATGCAAACCAATAGAGCTAGAATCATGAAATTTGTAGTCAGGATCACTGTTGGGGTGTAAGATCGAGATATGTAGGAAGTTTTAAAAATTTTTACTAATATGTACTAAATTTGGTACAATTTGAATTGTGGGTGAACCGATAGAGTTGGAATCCTAAATCTTGGATTTAGGATCACTCTGGGGGTGAAAGTTTGGGTTCAGTGGGATGTTTTGGAAATTCGTACTACTGTGTACTAAATTTGGTACAATTTGAATTGTGAGTGAACAGAAAGAGTTGTAATCCTGAAACTTGGATTTAGCATCTATGTTTGGGGTAAGTAAGAAGTTTTCGAAATTCGTACTACTGTGTACTTAATATCGTACAATTTGAACTATAGGTGAACCGATAGAGTTGAAATCCTGAAACTTGGATTTAGGATCACTGTGGGGGTCTAGGATTGGAAATTTGTACAACTATGTACTAAATTTGGTACAATTTGAATTGAGGGTGAACCGATAGAGTTGGAATCCTGAAACTTGGATTTAGGATCACTGTGAGGGTGTAGGATTGGGGTCTGTAGGAAGTTTTGGAAATTCGTACTGCAGTGTACTAAATTTGGTACAAATTGAATTGTGAGTGAACCGATAGAGTTGTAATCCTGAAACTTGGATTTAGGGTCACTGTGGGGTTGTAGGGTTAGGGTAAGTTGGAGGTTTTGGAAATTCGTACTACTGTGTACTAAATTTGGTACAAATTGAATTGTGAGTGAACCGATAGAGTTGTAATACTGAAACTTGGATTTAGGGTCACTGTGGGGTTGTAGGGTTAGGGTAAGTTGGAGGTTTTGGAAATTCATACTACTGTGTACTAAATTTGGTACAATTTGGATTATGAGTGAACCGATAGCGTTGGAATTCTGAAACTTGGAATTAGGATCACTGTGGAGTGTAGGTTTGGGTTAAGTAGGAAGTTTTGGAAATTCGTACTACAGTGTACTAAATTTTGATGGAAAGTTAGAAAGATGTGCAAAAGGGTTTTTGGAAATTCGACCTATAAGTGTACTAAAGGTACTAAACTTTATATATTGAACATATATAGCTGGTGTAGAAAAAAAGTGGTGTTGATGTACTAAAATTCCGTACTATTTACCTTCAGTTGAGTGTGTAGAGATGGAATCTTGATAATCGGAATTAGCTTTAAAAAATCGTACTTATTTGTATGAAAAGTACTTAATTGGTACTAAATTTGGTGGAAGTTGGATTTAGGTGAACAGATAGAGCTGAAGTCTTCAAATTGGGAATTAAAATAACTGTTGGAGTGTACGACTGAGGTAGATTATGAAATTCGTACTTTTTGGTACGAAAGGTATATATGGGATAGAACTGAAACCCTGAAATTTGGAATTAAGATTTCTGTTGAAGATTGAGCTATAGAGACATCTTTGGAAACTCGTATTTATGTGTACGAAAAGTACTAAACGGCACTAGATGGATTTGGGTGAACGGAGAGAGCTGGAAACCAATAACTTGGACTAATGGTTGATGTTTGAATATAGAATTGAGATATGGAAGCATACCACCTACCTACTACTAAATAGTACTATATTTGGTACAACTTAATTACATGAGAACGGATAGAGCTGGACTCCCGAATTTTTTAATTAAAATTACTGTTGGAGTGTAGGATTGACATAGTTTAGGAAATGTTTAATTATAGAAACAAAAAGTACTAAATGGTACCGAAAAACTTAAAAATGTGTGAACGAATAGGGCTGTATTCTGAAATTTTGAATTAATATTACAGTTTGAGTGCAGAATTGAGATATGTCGGTATTTTTTTAAAATTCGTCATTATGGTAAATGGTAAAAAAAATTGGTACAATTTTGATTCGAGTTAACGGATAGAGATAGTAAACGTAAATTTGGAATTAAAATTATAAGATTAAGGAAGTATTGGAATTTCATACTTATGGATACGAGAAGACCTAATTGGTACTAAATATGGTACAATTCGTTTTGTGTGAGCGGGAATCCTAATATTTGGACTTAAAAATAAGGTTGGAGTGTAGGATGAGGTAGTTTTAAAAATACGTAAATATCTGTACTAAATAGTTCTAAGTTAATACAATTTAGATTTGAGTGAAAGGATAGAGATGGATGGATTTGAAAATAAAATTACTCTTATAGCAAAGGATTGAAACAGTGTTGGAAATTCGAACTCATGAGTACGAAAAGTACTAAATATGGTACAATTTGGATCTATGTGAAGATATATTGCTGTTATCCTGAAATTAATGAATAAAATTACTGTTTCAGTGGGAAATTGAAACAGTTTTAGAAACTTATACTTACGTCTACGAAAAGTAATAAATGGTACAATTTGGATGTTGGTGAACGAATAGAGCTGGAATCTTTAAATGTGGACCTAAGGTTGTTATTGAAGTGCATGACTGAGGTATTTTTGGAAATTTGTACTTTAGGTACGACAACCAAAAAATTTGGTGCAATTTGGACTTCGGTGAACGGGTAGAACTCGAATCCTGAATGTTGCAACTTAGGTTACTCTGGGAGTGTAGGAAAAGTACAGAATGGTACCAAATATGGTACAGTTTAGTGAACAGATAGAGCTGAAATTCTTAAATTTGGACTTACGATTGAAAGCAGGTTTGGAATATTGAGATTGGTTTGGTATATGGGTACGAAAAGTACGGAATGGTTTCACACAGAGCTGAAATTCTTAAATTTGGACTATTTGAAAGAAGGATTGAGGTACATTTGGAAATTTGTACTTATGAGTATGAAATTCACTAAATTTGGAACAATTTGGACTATGGTGGAAGAAAATTCACTAAATTTGGAATATTTTGAATTTGGGTAACGGAGAGAGCTGGAAACCTAAAATTTAGAATGTTGGTCATTGACAGAGAGTTAGAAAGAAGGACCAAAGGGTTTTTGGTACTAAATTTAGTGGAGGTGACGGTATAGAGGTAGTCTTGAAAATGTATAATTATGTGTTCAAAAAGTTCTAAATGGAATTACATGTGGAACCTGTACGTTTTTGCTAAAGTGTGGATTTCGGATAATAGTGCTTATGTGTATGAAGAGTACTTAATGGTAATAAACTTGATATTAAATGTAGGAACAGAGGTGGAATTCAGAACTATAGTACAACTAATTATACGGCATTCACGATTTCCATATGAAATATTTTTTTATTCCCTTTCCGCATACGAAGTAGCGGGTACTTTGCTAGTCATTGTAATAATTGTAATCAGAAAGAACCCGCGTTTTATTTGGTACGAATTGTATCGGGAAATAAAACAACGACTACACGGGATTAACTAAAATCCATGAACGTAACAATTGGTGTCGGAAGTGAGATTACGATAATACTACGATGAAGTTTAAGGATCTACGAGTGGAAGACTTGAAGAAGGAGCTCAATAAATTGGAATTGTCCTCTACTGGCAACAAGGCAGAACTACAAAAACGTCTGTTGGATGAGTTCGAGCGCCGTGGTATGAACATCGATACATACGAGTTTGACAGTAAGGATGAAGTGGATTTATCGGAAATGGGCGAATCCAACGGTGGAGAAGACTCGTCAGTAGCTACCAGGGGTGACGATTTCAGAGAAATGCTGGCTAAAATGTTTGCGGAAAATTCCAGAATGTTAGTAGAAAACACGAGACGAATGTTCGAACAGAATTCCAGGAAGTTAGATGAACTCAAGTCAGAGAATTGTAGAATGAACGATAAACTCGAGAACATTGTCCTCTACTGGCAACAAGGCAGAACTACAAAAACGTCTGTTGGATGAGTTCGAGCGCCGTGGTATGAACATCGATACATACGAGTTTGACAGTAAGGATGAAGTGGATTTATCGGAAATGGGCGAATCCAACGGTGGAGAAGACTCGTCAGTAGCTACCAGGGGTGACGATTTCAGAGAAATGCTGGCTAAAATGTTTGCGGAAAATTCCAGAATGTTAGTAGAAAACACGAGACGAATGTTCGAACAGAATTCCAGGAAGTTAGATGAACTCAAGTCAGAGAATTGTAGAATGAACGATAAACTCGAGAACATTACAGAAGTTATTGGAAGGAGAGTGGAAACCGTGGAGGTCCAAATTAAAGAGTTGGATAAGAAAGTGCAGTCGGTTGACGAGAAGATTCTGTCTGTGGATGAGAAATTTCTGGTCCACGACCACAGGGTTACGAATCTGGAGAAGAAAATGTCGGAACTGGAAATTAAAGGTGGTCCGGTGCGAGTTCCCGATAACACACTAAAAATCAAACCTCCTGTATTCGACGGCTCTACGTCATTCAATGTTTTCAAGTTACAGTTCGAGACAGTGGCTTCTAGAAATTCGTGGAACGACAGCGACAAAGCGGTTGCACTACTTCTGGCATTGAAGGGCAGTGCTGCTGATGTTATACAGAGTATTCCTGTCGCTTCTAGGTACAACTATGAAGATGTTATTGCTGCACTGGAACATAAACAAAACATAAACAAAACATCTACCTTGTGGAATTAAGGGGAAGAGTGCAGAGGTGGAACGTTTGGTGCTAATGGCGTATCCAGGAGAGAATCACCCATTGGTGGACCGTATTAAAATCGAAACCTTTGTGAATGGCATACGTGACCCTGAGATTAAATGTGCAACATATGCGTCACCAAAAGCGTCATTTGCCGAAACCGTGTCGTTTGCCCTTGCCCAAGAGACGGCAAGGATAATTGTTAAGCCCCAGACCCACAAGATTCGCCAACTGGAGACCGAAGGTTGCGATCCCAAATTTCTCGTTAACTCGATCGAAGACGCTATGAGGCGGGTAATAGAAGAAACAAAGTTAGTTGGAATGACTAAGCCCAGGGTTAGGTGCTACAACTGCGATAAAACAGGTCATATTGCGCGCGAATGCAGAGCTAAGCGCAAACGATCCAGGTCATCGTCGCCACCTCCAACGAAAGATGGTAGAAGAATGGCTCAACAGTCCACCAATGAGTCACCGTTAAACTAAATCGAGCCAGTCCAGCGGGGCATGAACTGGCTCCCATTGACGATGGCCCCACAATCTCCATAGCAATAGTACAACAGAAAAGTCACAACCTAACAACAACTGGGTACATCAATGGTGACAAGCGAGTTCTGACGTTAGATACTGGCGCATCAAAGTCCATCATAAGATCAGATCTGGTAAAGGGAAAAATAACGCAACTTAATGGAGTCAGACTGCGCACAGCAACGGGGGAGCCCGCGGCAGTACACGGCAAGATTACCCTGAGACTAACTATTGCCAATAAATCGGTGAATTACGAGTTTATAGTTGCCGATATCGTAGACGAAGTGATAATAGGCGCAGATTTTATGATTGCCTTCGGTATCAATCTGGATATGAAAGAACGTGTGATGACCTGGTCTAACGTCGAAATTCCGTTAAACGTGGGCTACGATGAAAGTACACCCATTAGACGTCTGACTACGGACCATCCAGAGATAATACCGCCCTGTGCCGAAGCAATAATATGGGTACCAATGAATGGAGATTGTGGAGCCGAGAAGTTGTGGGTGGTGGAACCAGCAGAAAACAGAAACAGTAACATCCTAATAGCGAATGCCCTGGTGAAAAGCAACAAGGACGGATTAATTCCTGTTAGAGTTTTGAACCTGTCAAACAAGCAAGAGCAAATTTGCCAATTTTCCGATGTTGGACAATGCACACCAGCTGAAGCTGTAGTTAATTTGGAAACTAGCACCGAAAAGCCAGCAGCCATGGAGAAGAAGCACCTCGACGGCTACATAAAAGAGTGGACACACCAATTATCACCTTCCGAGAGGAACAAGGCTAAGCAGCTATTATGGAAATATGCCTCTACCTTTGCGTTGACAAAAGAGCACCAAGGAAGAACATCAGTGGTGAAGCATGAAATCAATACAGCAGACGCGAGACCCATTAAACAACCTCCAAGAAGTGTTCCCCTGGCGAAAAGAGACGAGGTCCAGAAGCTGATAAGTGAAATGGAAAAGAGTGGTGTAATAGAACCATCGTCAAGTCCATGGTGCTCCCCAGTGGTATTGGTCAAGAAGAAAGACGGAAGCACCCGATTTTGTGTGGACTACCGAAAGTTAAATGATGTCACCAAGAAAGACAGCTATCCGCTCCCAAGAATCGACGACACATTGGACACATTAGCCGGGACGTCATGGTTCTCCACCCTCGACCTGCAGAGTGGGTACTGGCAAGTAGAGATCGCCGAGAAAGATAAGGAGAAAACAGCGTTTGGCGTTAATGGGGGTCTCTGGCAGTTCAATGTCATGCCATTCGGACTCTGCAACGCCCCGGCTACATTCGAAAGGCTGATGGAGCGTGTGTTAAAAGGGCTGCAGTGGAAGTCGTGCCTCATATATATGACATCTGGATGACATCATAGTAAGGAGAAAACAGCGTTTGGCGTTAATGGGGGTCTCTGGCAGTTCAATGTCATGCCATTCGGACTCTGCAACTACATTCGAAAGGCTGATGGAGCGTGTGTTAAAAGGGCTGCAGTGGAAGTCGTGCCTCATATACCTGGATGACATCATAGTCATGGGACGCAACTTCGACGAACACATCAGGAACTTAAGGGATGTTCTACAGCAGCTTTCGTCTTCAGGCCTCAAGTTAAACCCAAAGAAGTGCAGTCTCTTCCAACGAGAGGTGAAGTTCCTGGGGCACCACGTGACGCCGGAGGGCATATCGACGGATAAGGAGAAAATTCAAGCCGTCAGAGATTGGCCGCAGCCCCGAAATCTCCATGAGCTGCGAAGCTTTCTGGGTCTCTGCACCTACTACCGTCGATTTGTCCCAAATTTTGCCAACATCGCCGCCTGTCTACACCGCTTGACGCAAAAAGGCCAGAGGTTTCAGTGGGGCAACGACCAAGAAGAGGCGTTCAGTAAACTCAAAGACATGCTATGCAGAGCCCCCATTTTGGCATACCCTATACCTGGCGGAAAGTTTGTTCTGGACACAGACGCAAGTGCGTGCGGCATCGGTGGCGTCCTTTCCCAGGAAATCGACGGACAGGAAAAAGTCATCGGGTACTACAGCCGGACATTGTCGAAACCTGAGAGGAATTACTGTGTGACGAGAAGAGAGCTGCTTGCTGTCCTTGAGTGTGTTAAACACTTCCACAAATACCTATATGGCCAGCATTTCCTGCTGAGGACCGACCACGCTGCTCTCCAATGGTTGCTGCAGTTTAAGAATCCGGAAGGTCAACTAGCCCGTTGGATCGAGAGGCTCCAGAGTTATGACTTCAGAATCGAGCACCGAAAAGGCGGAAAGCACGGTAATGCTGATGCCCTGTCTCGTCGGCCATGCAAGGTAGAATGCAGGCATTGCTCAAAGGCTGAGAATAAAGAAAATATCGTTGATGTCCGACTATTGCAGTTTGAGTCGGGTGAAGATTGGTCGACGGAACAACGAAGAGATCCCATTCTGGGCAAAATAATTTCGGCCATAGAAACGGGCAAGCGACCTAGTCGCAAAGAAATTACCTCCGAAAGCCCTCTTTTAAAATCCTATTGGGCCCAGTGGGACAGTCTACTTATAATAGATGGTTGTTTATATCGCAAATGGGAAAGTGAGGACGGTAAATCTCACCGGAACTTGATCGTCGTCCCCGACTCCAAAATAAGAGATGTCTTGTCGGAGTTTCACGATGGGCCAAGTGGAGGACATCTTGGCATAGCAAAAACCGCTGAAAAGGTAAAGCAGAGATTCTACTGGGTCGGCTGTCAAAAATCCATTGCCGACTGGATCGCCAATTGTGAAAGGTGCATAAGAGCTAAAGGTCCAACACGGAAGAGTCGAGGTTACATGCAGCAGTATAATTCAGGAGCCCCTTTTGAAAGAATCGCAATGGATGTAGCTGGACCGTTCCCCACAAGCGACTCTGGGAACCGGTATGTCTTAGTGGTCATGGATTACTTCAGTAAATGGCCAGAGGTTTATGCTATCCCAAATCAAGAAGCCAGGACAATTGTGGATGTGTTCTGCAAAAATTGGATTTGTCGCTATGGTGTTCCATCTGAGGTTCATTCCGATCAA
Source organism: Musca vetustissima (assembly GCF_032173495.1). Lineage (NCBI taxonomy): Eukaryota > Metazoa > Arthropoda > Insecta > Diptera > Muscidae > Musca > Musca vetustissima. Next base: position 8,224 of record NW_026873929.1, read on the forward strand.
GGTAGGAATTTTGAATCTGCGATCTTCAAGGAAATGTGTGACTCCTACGGAATCAAGAAAACCAGAACGACGCCCCTACATCCACAATCAGATGGCATGGTGGAAAGATTCAATCGCACCCTTGAAGATGTGCGTGAAGATAAATTCGTTTTTAACTAGCAAAGACACAAACCAGTATGTGTGGTTGTGTTCAGTATAACAGTTTTGTAATACGGTATAACAGAATTCACGGAAAATAAATTCTGATTTATTACGAAATTATATATATTTAAATTATATTCAGAATATATTTTCATTTTGTGAATATGAGTTATGATGTATTATGATAAAAAAATTTGTAAAAAACAAATAATATTGTCAAAAATAAAGAGAAAAAAACAATATATGTTTTAACCCACTGTGCGGGATCTATAAAAGATACGCCTGATCTGAAGGTACCGTATGAAAGCTTGTCTCCTCTATTTTTAGAAAATATTTTTTTCAGAATTTTCTGACACAGAAATTTTGAGAAAAAAATTTTTGAAAAAAAATATAATTTTAAGGGACATTATATTCAGAGAACCACTGTGCGGGATCTATAAAAGATACGCCTGATTTGAAGGTACCTTATGAAAGCTGGTCTCCTCTACTTTTAGAAAATATTTTTTTCAAAATTTTCTGACACAGAAATTTTGAGAAAAAATTTTTTGAAAAAAAAAATATAATTTTAAGGGGCATTATATTCAGAGAACCACTGTGCGGGATCTATAAAAGATACGCCTGATCTGAAGGTACCGTATGAAAGCTGGTCTCCTCTACTTTTAGAAAATGTTTTTTTCAGAAATTTCTGACACAGAAATTTTGAGAAAAAAAATTTTGAAAAAATATATATAATTTTAAGGGACATTATATTCAGAGAACCACTGTGCGGGAACTATGAAAGATACGCCTGATTTGAAGGTACCTTATGAAAGCTGGTCTCCTCTACTTTTAGAAAATATTTTTTTCAGAATTTTCTCACACAGAAATTTTGAGAAAAAATTATTTGAAAAAAAAAATATATAATTTTAAGGGGCATTATATTCAGAGAACCACTGTGCGGGATCTATAAAAGATACGCCTTATCTGAAGGTACCTTATGAAAGCTGGTCTCCTCTACTTTTAGAAAATATTTTTTTCAAAATTTTCTGACACAGAAATTTTGAGAAAAATTTTTTTGAAAAAAAAATATAATTTTAAGGGGCATTATATTCAGAGAACCACTGTGCGGGATCTATAAAAGATACGCCTGATCTGAAGGTACCGTATGAAAGCTGGTCTCCTCTACTTTTAGAAAATGTTTTTTTCAGAAATTTCTGACACAGAAATTTTGAGAAAAAAAATTTTGAAAAAATATATATAATTTTAAGGGACATTATATTCAGAGAACCACTGTGCGGGAACTATGAAAGATACGCCTGATTTGAAGGTACCTTATGAAAGCTGGTCTCCTCTACTTTTAGAAAATATTTTTTTCAGAATTTTCTCACACAGAAATTTTGAGAAAAAATTATTTGAAAAAAAAAATATATAATTTTAAGGGGCATTATATTCAGAGAACCACTGTGCGGGATCTATAAAAGATACGCCTTATCTGAAGGTACCTTATGAAAGCTGGTCTCCTCTACTTTTAGAAAATATTTTTTTCAAAATGTTCTGACACAGAAATTTTGAGAAAAATTTTTTTGAAAAAAAAAAATATAATTTTAAGGGGCATTATATTCAGAGAACCACTGTGCGGGATCTATAAAAGATACGCCTGATCTGAAGGTACCGTATGAAAGCTGGTCTCCTCTACTTTTAGAAAATGTTTTTTTCAGAAATTTCTGACACAGAAATTTTGGGAAAAAAAATTTTGAAAAAAATATATAATTTTAAGGGACATTATATTCAGAGAACCACTGTGCGGGAACTATGAAAGATACGCCTGATTTGAAGGTACCTTATGAAAGCTGGTCTCCTCTACTTTTAGAAAATATTTTTTTCAGAATTTTCTGACACAGAAATTTTGAGAAAAAAAATTTGAAAAAAAAATATAATTTTAAGGGACATTATATTCAGAGAACCACTGTGCGGGAACTATGAAAGATACGCCTTATCTGAAGGTACCTTATGAAAGCTGGTCTCCTCTACTTTTAGAAAATATTTTTTTCAGAATTTTCTCACACAGAAATTTTGAAAAAAAAAATATATAATTTTAAGGGGCATTATATTCAGAGAACCACTGTGCGGGATCTATAAAAGATACGCCTTATCCGAAGGTACCTTATGAAAGCTGGTCTCCTGTACTTTTAGAAAATATTTTCTTCAGAATTTTGTGAAACAGAAATTTTGAGTAAACATGTTTTGAAAAAAAATATAATTTTAAGTGACATTATGTTTAGAAAACCACTGTGCGGGATCTCAAAATTTCTGTGTCAGAAATTTCTGAAAAAAACATTTTCTAAAAGTAGAGGAGACCAGCTTTCATACGGTACCTTCAGATCAGGCGTATCTTTTATAGATCCCGCACAGTGGTTCTCTGAATATAATGTCCCTTAAAATTATATTTTTTTTTCAAAAATTTTTTTCTCAAAATTTCTGTGTCAGAAAATTTTGAAAAAAATATTTTCTAAAAGTAGAGGAGACCAGCTTTCATAAGGTACCTTCAAATCAGGCGTATCTTTTATAGATCCCGCACAGTGGTTCTCTGAATATAATGCCCCTTAAAATTATATATTTTTTTTTCAAATAATTTTTTCTCAAAATTTCTGTGTGAGAAAATTCTGAAAAAAATATTTTCTAAAAGTAGAGGAGACCAGCTTTCATAAGGTACCTTCAGATAAGGCGTATCTTTCATAGTTCCCGCACAGTGGTTCTCTGAATATAATGTCCCTTAAAATTATTTTTTTTTTTTAAATTTTTTTTTTCTCAAAATTTCTGTGTCAGAAAATTTTGAAAAAAATATTTTCTAAAAGTAGAGGAGACCAGCTTTCATAAGGTACCTTCAAATCAGGCGTATCTTTTATAGATCCCGCACAGTGGTTCTCTGAATATAATGTCCCTTAAAATTATATTTTTTTTTTCAAAAATTTTTTTCTCAAAATTTCTGTGTCAGAAAATTCTGAAAAAAATATTTTCTAAAAATAGAGGAGACAAGCTTTCATACGGTACCTTCAGATCAGGCGTATCTTTTATAGATCCCGCACAGTGGGTTAAAACATATATTGTTTTTTTCTCTTTATTTTTGACAATATTATTTGTTTTTTACAAATTTTTTTATCATAATACATCATAACTCATATTCACAAAATGAAAATATATTCTGAATATAATTTAAATATATATAATTTCGTAATAAATCAGAATTTATTTTCCGTGAATTCTGTTATACCGTATTACAAAACTGTTATACTGAACACAACCACACATACTGGTTTGTGTCTTTGCTAGTTAAAAACGAATTTATCTTCACGCACATCCCTTGAAGAACATCTACGGAAAGTGGTGGACAGTGGCCAACGAGACTGGGATGAGCATATTCCAAAGTTTTTACTGGCTTATAGATCAGCCATTCAGGATTCCACATCCCGGACTCCAGCCAAAGTTCTGTTCGGAAATGAATTAAAGCTACCGATAGGCAAATACCCGTCCCACAATCGTGCATAGCAAATACCCGTCCCACAATCGTGCATAGCGGCATCTCCACTATCTTTTTTGGCCACTGTGATTTTTTATCCTCCGTCAATCTCATCATCATCGCCGATGGCACAATCTCTGATTTATTTCCCGTCTTTGCTCTATTCTCTGATACATTACAGTGGGAATCAATTACCATCCCCCTGGTTAAGTACCCACTGTATGCGAGGTAAGTAAGATGGTTCAGAAAGTACCCAAGTGGCGGCCTTGAGAGGAAGGATAGAATCTCATAGTTCACCACGAGTTTAAGTTGCTTTCGGCCGGCACTTGATTCAGCACAATTGGTCAAAACTAAGTACCTCGGAGGACAAAATTTTTAATAGAATCGATAGAAAACACTCAAATTAGAATAAATATAAAATTTGATACGTCAAGTAGTTTTGTCTCTACAACGGTTCAAATCATCATATTTTCGAAAAAAATCGGTATATTTTTCTGCGGCTCAAATATTTACATTTGTCCACGCCTGTAGTACTGTACTTAGTTCATCTAATTTGAAAAAAAAATGAAACAGTTTAGCTCTAATTCTTCTTTATTAGAGTTGTGAAAGGTGTGTTTTTCGACGTATCAAAAATTCAGCTGCGAGGCTTGCGGTTCTAAAATTATTCGCGTTTTTTGATGACCACTTTCTCATATTTTATGAGAACAACATAACTGTTCCATATCAAACAACAAGAAGAAAACAAAACAAGAAAACATGGTGATTCACAGGATTTAAAATGCCAGGTTATATTCCAAGGATGTTTACGTCCAAAAATGCGATGACTCCAGAGTAAGAGTTAATTCCACAGGAGCACTAGGAGTAGCAAACAAAAGTGTGTAAAACGGGAGGATTTTCATCCAAAATCAGACTCCAAGCGACACGATCTCTGACCAGCAGCAGAAAAGCGAACAGGATGCTCCTTTATAAAATTTGTTCTCCAAAAAAAAAAAAAAAAATACTGTGGAGAAGATGGTGACAAAAGTGGGGAAGGGGATTGCAAAATCTTCATTAGTATCTTCCATGTAGAACTTAAAAATTAGATTTCACAGTAAAAACAGTTAGTTCATCAAGGTGTTGGGAAAGTAGGAGGGGATAATTTTTCCTTATATTAACATGTTTTTGACATTGAAAAATTATATGTTGTGCGCTTTCAGGCTGTTTACATATATCGCACAGGTATGTATCTGCAGCACCTATGCGGTTCAAAAAGACCTTGTCATATGTCACTCCAACTTTAAGTCTATTAATGAGCTTAGTTTCTGCAGGACTTAGACTTGCCCCTAGAAACCATGTTTTTTTTTTTCAATTCAGCATTAGAAGAATCAAAGAACAATCTCCCATAATTCAGCGTAATGTTTTTTCCATTCAGCCGAGACTCTATGTACAATATTACATTCGGCCTCTTTTGGCGTGAGTTCAAAATTAATCGGTGCACCATAATACGCTTTGATATTCGGTGCTACCCCAAACGACGATGTGAACCAAGAAGAAGACAGTCAGAACTCTTTTAGTAAAGTCCACGATGCTGTTCGCCATCGAATAAAATTGGTTAGCAACCGCATGAAGGCAAGGTACGATCGAGCGGCAAATACCGATGGGTTCCAAGAAGGGCAACTGGTACTATTGTTCAACCCACAACGAAAGAAAGGACTTTGCCCCAAATTGCAAACGCACTGGGAAGGACCCTACAAGATTGTCACGAAAATAAATGACGTCGTTTATCGCATCCAGAGGAGTGACAGTCCCAGGTCGAAGATGAAAGTTGTACATTTGGAGCGGCTGGCCCCCTACGGAACGGGAACTGTGCCTATTCGGGACGAACAGGCTTAAGCGGGGGGCAATGTTACGAATATAAATTTAGATTTAAGTTACTTTAGATGAATTCCGTTAATTTAAGAATTTGAATTGTAACGTAAATTTCTACTACGCAGTTTATTTGAATAACTTCACAACAACAACTACTGTATAGATTTTTCTACATCCTTCCATTTCCTCTTTCATTGTCTATTTTTTTTGTTGACGTACAATTCTTGTTAAACGTCATCATTAATGATCGCTTAATTCCTCTTTCTTTGTTACCCCCTCGCCTGTATACGTGTTGTTGTTATTGTTTACTCAATGTAAGTTTGTATGTGTGTTTGTTGCATTGGTAGATTGTTCGTGATCTAGGTGTTACCAGATCGTCTAGAAACTTCTGTAGCTACAAGCAAGGCTCATATAAATAGGGGAAATGGAAAGGCAGTGAGTCAGTTGTGAATCAGATCGCGAATTGAAACCGTCGAGTAAAGTAAAGTGCAAAGTAAAGTTGTGTGAATAAAATCATTGTAATAATCGTAATCAGAAAGAACCCGCGTTTTATTTGGTACGAATTGTATCGGGAAATAAAACAACGACTACACGGGATTAACTAAAATCCAAGAACGTAACAATATGTACAGAGATAAAATGCAAAAAATAGCAAGTTCACTTTAAAAACATTAAAAAATATAACAAAAACAAAAAGTATTCAATTTTAACATTGTCAATTAACTCTTTTCACAAGAAGTAAATGTTAAGGTATATAGTATAATAATATTATTGAACACACATTTCCATAGTTTTAATATTTTGTATGGCCTTCCTTTGCATCTACCACACACTGCAGACGTTTTTGCAAGTCATAATTGTTCGGAATGTTCTGCCACTCATCAAATATTGCAGTTTTTAATGCTTTTGTATTTTTTGGTTGCCGTTTAGCCACCTTTTTTTCAAATAGTCCCACAAATTTTCTATAGGGTTAATGTCTGGGCTTTGGGCTGGCGTATCCAAAACTTTGCCACAGTTATAAAGACTATATGTGATTTATGCTTAGGATCATTATCCGGATAAAATTTAAAATGTGGCTTGTTATCCCTGATGAACCCAAAGTTCACAGCAAAGCTAAGTCTCCCACACTTTTGCTTGAGTTGCACCCCCAAATCATTATTGATATTTTTCCAAATTTGACTGTTGGTATGATGTTCTGCCTTTCTAGTGATGTTAAAGGCTTACGCCATACTCTCGTTTGCCCATCGTTATAATATAACAGAATTTTAGTTTCATCGCAAAATATAACGTTGTCCCAATATTCAGTCGGGTGTGAAACGTTCGTATTGGCGAAGGAAAATCTTTTTTCTATATTTTCTGTAGATAGTAAGGGTTATTGCGTGCTACTCTTGATGAGTATTTGTTCTTTAATATTGTCTGTCGAACTGTTTCGTGACAAACGTTAACACCACACTCTTCTTCGAGCTCCCTCGCAAGCGTCCTAGTGGAAATTTGAGGGTTTTGCATAATTTTTTTCTAATAATTATGCGCTCAGTACGCTTATTCATTTTGGGCTTCGGACTACCAGCTCGCTTTAACTCCAATCTTCCCTCGTTTTCTGCTCGATTTAATACATTGTAAATTGTCTTTCGTGTAACTGAAAACATTGCCGACAATTCGATCACACTTTTTCCCAATTGGCGGTTGTAATATATCAACTGAATTACATCAAAGGGTAACCTTTTGCATGGCATTTTTTAATACTTTATTTCAAGGTATGTTGCGCACACTTAAAAAATTTGTCATCAAATGATTACCAATATAAAACAAAAGAGTAGAACAAGCAAAAGCTAACGGTAGAGTACCGTTAAAATTCATACAGTGCTCACCATAAGAACAGATCCATACTTGTTTTTGTTGTACTGTTCTTTTATTTTTCAATCAATTTTAATTTCGTTGACTCAAACTTTATGAAGTGCAGCATACAATTATTATAAATAACCAATAAATATTAAAAATAATATAATAAGTGTTATTCCAAGCTTCTACATCTGAATATGTTTAATAATTATGCATGTGTAAAGTCATTCTTGACATACTGTAGGAATCGGAACTATATGGAGGAAAGGATCTATAAGGAACTACATCAAAGAACTAGTTCCCTTTTTAAAAAGTATCAAAAATAATTATAATTGCAGAATTTGGACTGTATATACAAATTAGTACTATACATATATTTGCCCTCTTCTCTATATTGAAAAGCTGATAACTTTACCAAAAATTTTAAATTTATTAGATTTTTTGATATGTGTCGTCCATAAGCAGGACTTGATATATGAAATCCAAAGAATATATATCTAATAGCTACATATTAAATATAAGCTCTAAGACATTTTGTTGCCTGTGGGCAACATTGGGCCACAAAGGGTTAAACAAATTTGAAATTTTGTACAAAATGTTGTCCAAGGCCTATATAAGGTCGGACGTAAGCACACCTGAGTATAACGTTAGCTGTCAAATCATATTTTAAAATCTATACATATATACAAAATTATGTTAGATGTCAAAACGAAAATATTAACATTTTGTCAACATTCAATTCAATTTTAGTTTTTATTGTCTTTCTGAAGTACATTTGGACTATCTCCCGTATGCAAGGATGTAGCGATGTCTAAATTTTGTTCATATCCTATTATTAGATGTGTTCCCAAACCTGCAATATAGTACTATATTGTACTAGTTTTGCAATTTTTGCTAGAAAAGCGTTTCCTTACACCGAAAAGTAGGAACAATTGAAGTTAAATTTAAGAGAGTTAAAATCAAAATGGCGTTCTCTTCTCCTATTTTCTGCAAGACCAATTTGGCCTAGCACGAAATAGTAAATGTAGTAAATTATGAATTTGACATTTGATTGCCAGAGATATACAGTCCGAAATAAAGCATATGAAAGTTAGTGCTTCAACAAAATGGACACACGCATAGACGCACACACATTTGCTTGAAAAAAAAAAAAAAACAAATAAGAAATTTAAAAATTGACAAACAGATTTTTATCTCTTTTGCAGGATAGCGAAGATGAATGGCTGGCAGAAGATTCAGATGAAGATACTATAGAATGAAGACTTGGTTTGGGTTGGTTAATCGTACTAACCAATGTGTGCACATTGGTCCAAAATATCTTGGGCTTAAGTCAAGTTTAGGGGCTCCACTTGGATCGCTTTGACATTTTTACAGTAAATAGTCCTCTGTGAACTGATTACAGTGATATATATTTTATGGGGAGAAATGCATACTTCCCGAGATATGGGCCTTGAAAGTTCGGAGAGTATGTTGTTTTAATCAGCCGTATGGAGCGTCCAGCCATATAAGACTTTCCGGACTTGGAGTCGTCGGAAACTCCACTTCCATATATTCCATAATGTTTTCCTCTAAATTATACAAATAAAAAAATAAACAATAAATATTAATATTATCAAAATCATGCAATGGACGCCGTTTAACTTTTTGTTTTTTGTGTGCATTAGGTTTCTGTAGTCTTTTTTTATCCTTAACAAATGAAATTTTTGATTTTGACGTCTCTTCATGTTTTAACTATTTTTCGTTCCTTTACTTTTTGCGCAAATCTTGTATGTGAGAGTAATTTTTGATAGTTCGCTCTTTTACTAGCTTTACTATCAAAAAGTACGGAAACGAACCTATTATTTATTCATTTCAAAGCCAAGCCAAAAATCCGTATATGGCCTGTGTACTACAAAATAAACATAACCAAAATTTAAAAAATATATATTTTTTTAAACAATAGTATTTTTTTTTTTCATGTAACATAAGTTCAAGCTCCATAATTATTCATTAAAAGTAATAGATAAAAATACATTTGTATTGGAACTACTCTGAATCAGGGATGGAAAATGAAAAATGTGAAAAGGTACCAAAAGAGTACTTTTTTAAAAAAAGAGTACTTTTTTCAAGATAATAAAAAAACATTTTATTCAGTTCATAAAGATCGATTTTCAATATATCACTTAGTCTACCTTTCTGATGGTAATAATATGAGAATTCTAGCTTCTTACAATTGCATTTGAATATGTATGCTAATGACTAATTTTAATTTCACTACCTCTTTCTCGAAAGCCAATATACCCCAAACTAACATGAATTTCAGTTCCAAAGTGATCTTGAAATTATTGAAGTAATCACGACGACTAGGAATGTCATCAATTTGCCTTTCTCAGGAAATATCACAGAGTATGCAAATTTGGGTATCTGACAAACATATCCGGTTAAAAAAATGGAACTCATTAACTTAATTTAATGTTTGCAATTTTAATCATATCTGAACAGTTATCAGTCGTAAACCTGTTCATTTTTTCAATGGGAATATTGCAATAATATCAATATCTTTATCTGCATACTTTTGGTCAAATCCATAACAAATTCTAATAAAAAAAATAAAAAAATATATATATACATATATATATATCATGGTTTAATGAAGGTTTAGAATGGTACTGAAATGGTCACGGGGGTACTGCGGTACTTTTTATGGGTAAAAAGGTACTTAAAAAAGTACTATTGTACTGAATTTTCCATGCCTGCTCTGAATTAACTTAGAAAAAAAATAAATAAAGTAGAATACTAAGTAATTACAGAAATTTATCTTCAGTATTCAACTACAAAAAAGTATTTAGGATAGTTGCATTAAATCTGTGAACAGAAAATTGTTCTATGATTACGGAAACAATTCGGGCAACAAAGGGTTAAACATAATTTTTATCTATGAATTCGCTTACTGGCCGACCTTATATAGGCCTTGATGTTGTCTTTTTACTTCTTGTAATGTTGTTTGAAGAAGAAGAATCTCTCTTACTCTCACAAAAGAACTTACTGAGTAATTATTACTGGGAAAGAACGCAGACATACCTAGTGTTGTACGAATGGGTTAGTTCATGTACGAGATTCCAAAATTTGTGTATTTTGTAATAACCCTGCCCTCACTTATCCAAAATTTTGAAAATATTCAGTATAAAGTTAAAAAACATAAATGGAAATGTATAGAATTTATAATTATACCGTTTCCACACATATCCTCTAATAAACATATACACATTTTATTTGCATTATAACAATAATTTCGAACATAACTAATGTATATTCTTTCATATACAGTGGTGATCACGTAATTAAAACATTTACTATGGTAAACATTTTTTGATCAGCCCTCGATTCGTTTGAAGTACATATACTGCACTTAAGAGATTTAATCCGAAAATACAAATTTCCATAAATAAGGGGTAATTTTTGTAATTTTTCCATAAATAACGGGTTTTATGAAAAACATCGACTTTGAACAGGCCATATAATTAAAAGATTGCTTGATTTTTTATTTTTAGTGCTTTTTTGAAATTATTAAAAAAAAACTCATTAATTTTTTAAATTAAGTAAGCTGCTCTTCTTTGAAGTACTTCGCTTTTATACGAATTATAGCAATTCGCCCATATATTCGAGGGAATCTGGAGACGAGGTCTTATATTCTCCTGTTAACCAAAAATCCGCAGCCAACATCATGTCTCGTTTTATGGCAACTGTATTGAGTTCCGAAATATGTAGTTTTTATGTTCTTTTTGGCAATACTTGATCTGATTATGTTTTTCTTTGATGAAACTGAATTTTTTCGTAAAGGTTGCCAAGTTAGCGAATAAATTAACTTACTATTTTCCCACATTTCTTCCAACGATTCTACTATCTCTTCTATATATTCGTTAAATATTTGTACACATTCATGCTTCTAAACCTATCGTGTTTCACAATATTAATGTACTCGTTTACAAGATTAATTTGCTTCACGTAATATTCTACATACTACGTAATTAAAACATTTACTATGGTAAACATTTTTTGATCAGCCCTCGGTTCGTTTGAAGTACATATACTTACATATACTGCACTTAAGAGATTTAATCCGAAAATACAAATATCCATAAATAAGGGGTAATTTTTGTAATTTTTCCATAAATAACGGGTTTTATGAAAAACATCGACTTTGAACAGGCCATATAATTAAAAGATTGCTTGATTTTTTATTTTTAGTGCTTTTTTGAAATTATTAAAAAAAACTCATTAATTTTTTAAATTAAGTAAGCTGCTCTTCTTTGAAGTACTTCGCTTTTATACGAATTATAGCAATTCGCCCATATATTCGAGGGAATCTGGAGACGAGGTCTTATATTCTCCTGTTAACCAAAAATCCGCAGCCAACATTATGTCTCGTTTTATGGCAACTGTATTGAGTTCCGAAATATGTAGTTTTTATGTTCTTTTTGGCAATACTTGATCTGATTATGTTTTTCTTTGATGAAACTGAAATTTTTCGTAAAGGTTGCCAAGTTAGCGAATAAATTAACTTACTATTTTCCCACATTTCTTCCAACGATTCTACTATCTCTTCTATATATTCGTTAAATATTTGTACACATTCATGCTTCTAAACATATCGTGTTTCACAATATTAATGTACTCGTTTACAAGATTAATTTGCTTCACGTAATATTCTACATAAAGTTGTACAAAATGTAAAAATTCGGTAGTACAAAATGTAAAAATTCGCTGTTGCAAACATAGATTTACTGTGAAAAAATTCATTTAGGGGGGCCCGGGCCGCCCCCTGCGTACGTCCCTGGATCAAGGCCTATATAAGGTCGGCCAGTAAGCGAATTCATAGAAAAAACTTAATTTTACCGTCAATTTTTTTTTGCCGAGGCGAAGACTAATTGTTTCGCCTTTAAATAAAAAACACAGCCTAAACGCAATCCAATTTATAATTTGTACGATAATTTACTTGAAATTTAATTTAAGGTTGACAAAATATTAATATTTTCCTTTTGACGTCTAACATAATTTCTATACATACATAGATTTCAAAATATGATTTGACAACAAACTTTATACTCACCTGTGCTTACTGGCTGACCTTATATAGGCCTTGGTTTTGATTTTGAAAATGAACCCCTTTCAATCAGATGAATTTCGGTAATTTTCAAACTTGTCAGAAACAAATTTTGGAATAGAAAAACAAATAATTGTGATGAAATAAAATAAAATCAATTTTAATTCGAAAATAAAATTTTGTGAAGGAAAAAATCATGTTTTTGTAATTTTGATTGAAGAGTCGTCTACACAATCTTACATTTAATTTAGTAGTTTTTCGAATGGTATACGTAACGGCAAACGAACGATAGATTTCGAAATACATGAACGTTTTTTAAACAAAAGTGAGTGAGTTACTTTCTTTCGCATTGATTTCCGTTCGAAATAGAAAAACAGGCTGATATTTTCATCCGCTAAAACCGAAAATAATACAGCACTTTTCACTTCTTCAACAATAGACTCCTGGGTGTATTCTCCAATTAGTTCTATTATCTCGTTATGTATTCTGGGACTCATGTATGTTGCATTTTTGGGTGTACTCTCCAAACATTTTCTAAGTTTACGTCTTACGACAGTATTCAAGAGGCTTTACTTCTCCTTAATGCGATGTCTTCCGTTTCAAACAATAAAATTGTCTCAATGACCACATCAATTGTATACGCAGTTCTTTCAATATGCCTGAAATTTATTTGTCCGTAACATGTTCTATACGTTTCAAAAAGTAACAAACACAAAAAGTATATATTAGTATGAACTGCCCTAACTTAGATTCGATAGAACAGGCCGCTATGAGAAAAAATTGTATTCCCTAGTTTCGCTCCAAAATCTGCAAGAATCTAGTAATTTTACAAGTTTTCCAATTGTTTTGTACTTCATACCATGGTATAATTATTACAAGGTAGGGCACAGCTACCAACTGATTACAATATTTTCTCAATGTGGCTTATTCCATCAAATCAAAATACATATTTTGTGTATGTGTGGGCAATGTCAAATAAATTCAAAATTAATTGGAATATATTCAAGTTTAATTGAAATGAAAATAAAGTTTTTAACACGTTCGTCTGGAAGTAATTACTTTGTTATGGATGAAACAAGTATTTGATGGTATTCCCTACTGGATTTTGGGAAGAAATCATAACCTTTCATTCATTTTTCGCGATTTTAGTTTTGTTGCGTATATTTATTTTATTTTTGGCAGAAGAGGCCACACGTGCATAGTTGATTTTTTGTTATTCACCTCAAGCTGCCCTACCTTGTTTTATTGTACCATGCTTCATACATTGCCGTGTTTATTCACCAGGACTGGTTATAGGTTACTTGAGTTTTCCAACTTTTTACGCGAAAACCGTACCTGAACCCACAAAACTACTAAAACTTTCAATCAAACTTAAGAGAACACAAAACAAAATGGCGTTCTTTTTCTAAACTTTTTAATCGAGGTTTTTGCCGAATAAAAATTATAGCCACGAATGCATAATTGTGATTGACAGTTGTGTTGATTTTGAAGTATGGTCATTTGGTTTTACACTTGTACTAGTTTTCCGTTCTATAGAACCTTTCGTACAATTTTGTACTCAGCGAGCGATTTTTTACATTTTCCCTTTTACTACACGTTTATTGTGGTAAATTTAGCATACTTGTTTCATGTCCAAGTAAAAATGATAACCATGAACGCCACTTTCGGCTTCCACGGGGTGCACTTTAACAAAATACTTAATTGGCCTCAATATATTTGCGTGTGTATCATAAATTATTGTTGGAATCCAACTTATTCCAGAAGTTATACTCTTCTGAATACAAGTCTTACTTATTTTGTTAGAAGTAAGTTGTTATGCTTTATTTTTATTTTTGTTTTTACATTAAATTAAAATTGATCTATTATGGTAAATGGATTTGTGGTATGATTGCTGCCTCAGGTGGTTGAGTTGGTAGTGGCGTTTGCAGTGGTGTCGGACTGAATTTACTTGGTGGCAGATTTAAGGTAAGCAATAAGATCCCCGCGTTCATTCGGTTTCTTTAGACCAGCAAAGATCATTTTTGTGCCGGGGATGTATTTCTTTGGGTTTTCTAAGTATTCGAACAATGTGTCATCGTTCCATGTAATGCCCTTGGACTTGTTGGCATCTGAGTAGGCGAAGCCTGCTGCCTGGCCTGTCTTACGACCAAACAGACCATGCAAATTTGGACCAACCTTGTGTTTTCCTCCAGCTTCAACGGTATGGCACTGTGCGCAACGTTGAACAAAAATTTTTTTGCCCTTTTCAACATCACCAGCAGGTACTCCCATTTCGGATTTTTATACGTATAGAATAGCTTCTGAAAAAATACGTTTTCATTATACAACAATAATGTGCCTATGTGCGCATGCAATCTGTTCGTCATTATTTATCGGTCTGTTCCCGTACTGCACGAATCTACTACTTTTTACTACGATAACGAATTTTCCTCTAAGATATCGAAGAAAATAGAAAAATCGAGTAGATTTATCTGATGGTGAAATCCATTGTGGATTTTTATACGTATAGAATAGCTTCTGAAAAAATAAGTTTTCATTATACAATGTGCCCATGTGCCCAAAAGTGGTATTAATTTTGTTTGTGGCATTGTGCCCTTAAACATGATAGAATGTATAACGCAATATAGACTTTTTTGAGAAAACAAAGATTTGTATCAGAACCTAAAATGGACCTTAACCTCTTTCAAAATAAAAGACTAATATATCTAAATGACAAACATCTATTTCATCTATTATTTCCTCAAGCCTCTATATTACACTATTTCACTATTGGTCTCTCTGTGAAGGTCATACGTAGGGATCACTTCACACCGATATTTTACGAATGGATTTGACCTTGAAACAGAATATAATGTACCAAAAAGTAGGTAAAAGCGCCACATAAAAACGACATTTTTCTAGAAGAGAACAAATGAAAGTAATATAGCAAGTCAAATTCTAAACAGAAAAATCTACAATATTATTGTATTAAAAATATACACGAATTATTATTTGGTTGGTATACATTCCAAAAAACGCAAATGCTTTGCACGAAAATGGGTAAATCAATGCAATTGTTTGCAGCACTTTTGATTAGAAAGAATTTGCAGACCAATCGAAACAGACACCTTGAACGACTATTTATTTTAAGAGAGAATAAAATATAGACAATTCAAATGGAATCATGCCAACAATTTTTTTAAGTATATAAATACAGTGGGTGCCAGGCAATGACAACGCAGGAATACATTCGACAAGCGCCCAATGTTAACAAATGTTAAATGCGAAAGTTAATGTTTCATTCTACAAGGATCGACTTAAATCTCCGGCATGAAAAACCAATTTAAGAGTTAACCAGAAGTATCGGCTTTGCATTTACAACGAAGGATTAAACCGTTCGTATTATTTCATATAGAGAAATGCCCAAAATAATTGAAAAGTTTGACACTTTACCAATGCTTCGCTATTGCTATTAAATCTTAAAATTGTTCGTTACACAAAGAATAAGTATATATATATATATATATATAATGCTGTGTTTACAACCAACATGGGACAGTGTCAAGGGAAATTATGCAAGTGCTTTGAAGGCAACACTATGAAATGTTAACACTGACATGTGTTTGCATAATCACATTATCAGATATATTTGTATGTATAGCATACACACGCAAATGACCGACATAAATCGTTAGGATGACCACAACCAAAGTTGTTTTTACTTTCCGATTTCTTCGATGTTATCACCTTATGTAACAGTGCACTTCGGTTTCCTGCACATATCTAACGATGTACATTTACATGCATCGTACGAAGTAAGCACTCGTACAAAGGAACAACTCTTTCGGTTAACTTCGAAAGTCAGTTATCGGAACAAAGTCACAGTAACACACTTCGAGAAATTACAACCTACAATACCACTCTTTCTCTTTTCCACGCTATTCCCTTGCTGGCGCTAATTCCGCAGAATATCTAAAGAGTTTTGTTGTGTAAGTACGCTATTCGAACAATTTGCACGTCTTTAATTTGCACTGCGAGATGGAATACTTACATCGACAACGAGATACACAAAATGACTGCCGTATTGGAAAAACACGAACGAACGAAAACATAGATATCTGACGGAAAAGTCTTTTTGAGAAGTGTTGCCAAAGCATTTAGACACAAATTGCAGCTGAAATTGGTTTTCGCGCTTTATCGTTGATGCGGTCCTATTCACAGATGGAACGCATTGCAATGTACTAAGAACAATGGCAGTAGGGCGCAGAGACACATATGCATGTTTAGCCACAAGGACATTTGTGACTGCAAATCTCTTTAGCACACGTTTACGTTTCCCATTTTGAAAATTGTTGGTAACAATAGGTTTGCTTGATATCCCAAAAATTTGTTCAAATTGTTACTGAAACTTAAAGATTCAGTAAATGAGTGTAAGTTGGGAGAGAAATTTTGTCAGTTTTGTACCGAGTATTGAAAAATTCTTACTGGTAAAATTTACTCAGTGAGAATTTTCATGTTTATGTTTTATTGTCATCTTCTATCTATACATATATAAAAGAGCTTAGTGTTAAGTGAGTGAGTGACTGACAGATTATCGCCCAGACGAAACGGCTGAAGCTAGAAGCTTGAAATTTTGTGTGAGGGTTGCGGTTGGTGTGTAGGCATGAGATAAGGCTGGGTTTTTGGAAATTCGAACTAGAAGGGTACGAAAAGTACTAAAATGTACAAAATATGGTACCCTTTGTATTAGGCGAACGGGAAAAGCTAGAATTTTGAAATTTGGAATGTGGGTCACTGATGTGAAGTTAGGAAGATGTACAAAAGGGTTTTTGGAAATTCGTACCAGAACGGTACGAAAAGTACTAAATGTGATACCATTTGTATTTGGCGAACCGGTAGAGCTAGAACTCTGAAATTTGGATTGGTGGTCGCTGAGTGTAGGATAGATGTATCAAAGGGTTTTTGGAAATTCGAACTATAAATATCCGATAAGTACTAAAATGTACTTAATTTGGTACAATTTCGTAGCATGTGAATTGATAGAGCTAAAAACTTGAAATTTGGAATGCGAATTAGGGTTGAGATTTAGAGTCTATTTAAGGAGATGGTTTTGAAAGCGTGTACTCATGTGTACGAAAAGTACTATATGGGTACTAAATTTGGTACAAGTTGAATTTTATGCGAACCAATAGAGCTAGAATCATGAAATTTGGAGTCAGGATCACTGTTGGGGTGTAAGATCGAGATATGTAGGAAGTTTTAAACATTCTTACTAATGTGTACTAAATTTGGTACAATATGAATTGTGGGTGAACCGATAGAGTTGGAATCCTGAATCTTGGATTTAGGATGACTCTGGGGGTGAAAGTTTGGGTAAAGTGGGACGTTTTGGAAATTCGTACTACTACGCAGAAACACATATGCATGTTTAGCCACAAGGACATTTGTGACTGCAAATCTCTTTAGAACACGTTTACGTTTCCCATTTTGAAAATTGTTGGTAACAATAGGTTTGCTTGATATCCCAAAAATTTGTTCAAATTGTTACTGAAACTTAAAGATTCAGTAAATGAGTGTAAGTTGGGAGAGAAATTTTGTCAGTTTTGTACCGAGTATTGAAAAATTCTTACTGGTAAAATTTACTCAGTGAGAATTTTCATGTTTATGTTTTATTGTCATATTCTATCTATATATATAAAAGAGCTTAGTGTTAAGTGAGTGAGTGACTGACAGATTATCGCCCACACGAAACGGCTGAAGCTAGAAGCTTGAAATTTTATGTGAGGGTTGCGGTTGGTGTGTAGGCGTGAGATAAGGCTGGGTTTTTGGAAATTCGAACTAGAAGGGTACGAAAAGTACTAAAATGTACAAAATATGGTACTCTTTGTATTAGGCGAACGGGTAGAGCTAGAATTCTGAAATTTGGAATGTGGGTCACTGATGTGAAGTTAGGAAGATGTACAAAAGGGTTTTTGGAAATTCGTACCAGAACGGTACGAAAAGTACTAAATGTGATACCATTTGTATTTGGCGAACCGGTAGAGCTAGAACTCTGAAATTTGGATTGGTGGTCGCTGAGTGTAGGATAGATGTACCAAAGGGTTTTTGGAAATTCGAACTATAAATATCCGATAAGTACTAAAATTTACTTAATTTGGTACAATTTCATAGCATGTGAATTGATAGAGCTAAAAACTTGAAATTTGGAATGCGAATTAGGGTTGAGATTTAGAGTCTATTTAAGGAGATGGTTTTGAAAGCGTGTACTCATGTGTACGAAAAGTACTATATGGGTACTAAATTTGGTACAAGTTGAATTTTATGCGAACCAATAGAGCTAGAATCATGAAATTTGGAGTCAGGATCACTGTTGGGGTGTAAGATCGAGATATGTAGGAAGTTTTAAACATTCTTACTAATGTGTACTAAATTTGGTACAATATGAATTGTGGGTGAACCGATAGAGTTGGAATCCTGAATCTTGGATTTAGGATCACTCAGGGGGTGAAAGTTTGGGTAAAGTGGGACTTTTTGGAAATTCGTACTACTGTGTACTAAATTTGGTACAAATTGGTTTGGGGTAAGTAGGAGGTTTTAGAAATTCATACTACTGTGTACTAAATATCGTACAATTTGAATTGTAGGTGAACCGATAGAGTTGGAATCCTGAAACTTGGATTGTGTAGGAAGTTTTGGAAATTGGTAATGCTATGTACTAAATTTGGTACAATTTGAATTGAGGGTGAACCGATAGAGTTGTAATCCTGAAACTTGGATTTAGGATCACTGTGGGGGTGTAGGATTGGGGTATGTAAGAAGTTTTGGAAATTGGTACTACTGTGTACTAAATTTGGTACATTTTAAATTGTGGGTGAACCATAGGATCTGGGTATGCAGGAAGTTTTGTTGGATGGTTGACGTGGGTACTCTTGGAAATAATGTGTGCTAAATGGAACTAAATTTGTGCACCTTTAGAGCTCGAATCTTAAAATTTGGTACTAAATGGTACTCAAATTTAATTTATGGTCGATATTACAATGTGGGTTTTTGGAAATTCGAAAAGTACTAAAATGTACCAAATATGGTACCCTTTTTATTAGCGAATGGGAATAGCTAGAATTCTGAAATTTGGAATGTGGTTCACTGATGGAAAGTTAGAAAGATGTGCAAAAGAGTTTTTGGAAATTCGACCTATAACTGTACTAAAGGTACTAAACTTTACTAAATTTAGTTCCAATTGTATATATATATTGAACATATATAGCTAAAATCTTGACATTTCAAATGGAATACATGTTGGATTTTGCTTTAAAGGATAGAACTGAAAACCTGAAATTTGGAATTAATATTTCTTTTGAAGATTGAGCTATAGAGACATCTTTGGAAACTCGTATTTATGTGTAGAAAAGTACTAAACGGCACTAGATTTGGTACAATTTGGATTTGGGTGAACGGAGAGAGCTGGAAACCCATAATTTGGACTAATGGTTGATATTTGAATATAGAATTGAGATATGGAAGCATAGTACTTATTTGTACTAAATAGTACTATATTTGGTACAACTTGATTACGTGTGAACGGATAGAGCTGGACTCCCGAATTTTTGAATTAAAATTACTGTTGGAGTGTAGGATTGACATAGTTTAGGAATTTTTTTCTGAAATTTTGAATTCGTCATTATGTGTACTAAATGGTACAAAATTTGGTACAATTTTGATTCGAGTTAACGGATGGAGATGGTAAACGTAAATTTGGAATTCATATTACAAGATTAAGTATTGGAATTTCGAACTTATGGATACGAGAAGACCTATTGGACTTAAAAATAAGGTTGGAGTGTAGGATGAGGTAGAGGAGGTAGTTTTAAAAATACGTAATTATGTGTACTAAAAGGTACTAAGTTTAGTACAATTTCGATTTGAGCGAAAGGATAGAGATGGATGGATTTGAAAATAAAATTACTCTTATAGCAAAGGATTGATACAATGTTGGAAATTCGAACTCATGAGTACGAAAAGTAGTAATTATGGTACAATTTGGATCTATATGAACGGATAGGGCTCTTATCCTGAAATTTATGAATAAAATTACTGTTTCAGTGTGGAATTGAGGCAGTTTTAGAAACTCGTACTTACGTCTACGAAAAGTAATAAATGGTACTAAATTTAGTACAATTTGGATGCTGGTGAACGAATAGAGCTGGAATCTTTATATGTGGACTTAACAACTTAGGTTACTCTGGGAGTGTACGAAAAGTACAGAATGGTACCAAATGTGGTACAATTTAGTGAACAGATAGAGCTGAAATTATTAAATTTGGACTTACGATTGAAAGCAGGTTTGGTATATGGGTACGAAAAGTGCGGAATGGTTTCACACAGAGCTGGAATTCTTAAATTTGGACAATTTGAAAGAAGGATTGAGGTACGTTTGGAAATTTGTAATTATGAGTACGAAAAGCACTAAATTTGGAACAATTTGGACTTTGGTGGAAGTAAGATTACTTTTAGAGTGTAGGATTGATGTAGTTTTAGAAATTCTTACTTATGAGTATGCAAATTACTAAATGGTACTAAATTTGAAACAATTTGGATTTGGTTGAATCTTGAAAAATCATTAAATTTGGAAAATTTTGAATTTGGGTAACGGAGAGAGCTGGAAAAATTATTATCATTGACAGAGAGTTAGAAAGAAGGACCCAAGGGTTTTTGGTACTAAATTTTGTGGTGGTGATGGTATCTCTATACCATCTTGAAAATGTCTACTTATGTGTTCGAAAAGGTCTAAATGGAACTACATGTGGAACCTGTACGTTTTTGCTAAAATGTGGATTTCGGAAAATAGTGCTTATGTGTACGAAGAGTACTTAATAGTAATAAACTTAATATTAAAAGTAGGAATAGAGGTGGAATTTAGAACTATAATACAACTAATTATACAGTATTCACAATTTCCATATGAAATATTTTTTTATTCCCTTTCCGCATACGATTGCAATAATCTGAATATTTTACTTTTTTGAGATATTAGGCAAAATGAAATGTATAATAGTATGAAATATAACTTCCTTCAATATTTTTTCACATAAAAGAATAAACCCTCTTAACATAAGTTACTGTATAATGTTTAGTCAGTTGTTAGTTTGTAAACAATATTTGGTATCTTAAAGGGAATAATGTCAAAATCACTCTCAGAGTGCAAAATAATTCGAAATCTTCGGACCGGTCTATCAGTGCGATGATATATTTTTGCGTTTGCGAAGGAAAAAATTTATATAAATGAAATGAAATTTTCTAAAAGAAAATTTCTTCACAACAATAAATGTAGATGTATGGTTTAATTTTTGTCGAAATTCGCCTTTTGTGGGTCCAAGAACGGTTTTCGACATGGTATAATTATTACAAGGTAGGACTCAACCAAGGCCTATTTAAGGTCGGCCCGTAAGCACAGCTGAGTATGTATTAAGTTTGCTGTCAAATCATATTTTGTAACCTATACATACATATAAAATTATGTTAGACGTCAAAACGAAAATATAATTTTTTTCTCAACATCCAATTCAATTTTAATTTATATCGTCTTTCTGAAGCACATTTGGACTATTTCAAGATTTTCAAGGAAATTATCTTACAAAATTATAAATTGTGTTGTGTTTTTTTTATTTAAAGACAAAACAATTAGTTTTCGCCTCTGCAAAAATAATTGACATTAAACTAAGTTTTTCCTATTCGCTTACTGAACGACCTTATATCAAATCAAAATACACCTAAGTCTGTTTTTACACGGTAGATTGGTTCCAAAAGAAACTGTGTAAAAAAACCGTGTAAAAAAGGGGATTCCCCTAAATTAGTGCTATTCACATTTGCTTTGACCAGTAAAAATTGTTTGTACGCGCTAAAGGGGAATTCACTTAAATCTTTAAGCTAGTGTTCGCAAACTATCGATGGTTTCAGACTTTTTTCTTTCATAAATACTCGTTGTGATATGAACATACTTCGCAAAAATTTAATTTGACAAAAAAAATTAAGTACAAAAAATTCAAATCGTGCTAAATGGAATAAAATCGTATAAAAAAATTAAAAATATTAAATTTTCAAACCATGTTATATCAAAACCGTGTACAAAAAGACCGTGTAAAAACAGACTTAGGTGTACATATTTTGTGTATGTGTGTGTATTGTTTTGAATACTATGTCAAATAAATTGATCCGAGCGTCAAATTAGTACAAATTTCCAAAGCTTCATACATCAGTTCAACCAAAATTTGAATTGAACAAAATTTAGTTCACATTAGTAGGAATTTCCAAAACATACTAAATAGCTCAATTTTACTCCAACAATGACCCTAAATCCAAATGTCAAGTTTCCAGCTCTGTCGGTTCACCCAAATCCAAATTTGGTACCACATTAGTACGAATTTTCAAAATTCCCTACATATCATAATCCTACACCCCATCAATATTGGTTCAACCAAATCCAAATTGTTCAACCAAATCTATTTGTACCTCCAATTAAAAATTGTACCAAATTAGTACTTTTCGTATACATGAGTACACGATGTCAAAACCAGCTCCTGTTATCGACCATACTTTTCAACCTTAATTCGCATTCCAAATTTCAAGTTTAAGCACTATCCATTCACATGCTACAAAATTGTACCAAATTTAGTACATTTTAGTATTTTTAGTTCGAATGTTCACAAAACCTTTTACCATATCTATTTTACACTCCATCAGTGTCCCCCATTTAAATATTAAGAGTTCTAGCTTTTCCGGTTCGCCAAATACAAATGGTATCACATGTAATACTTTTTAGTATTTGTCGTACCGTTCTAGTACGAATTTCCAAAAAACCCAGCCTTATCTGTCAGATTTGGACCAAGAGTGCCCCTGACCCAAAATTTCAAGATTCTAGCTTCAGCCGTTTCGCCTGGGCGTTGATGAATCGTTAATTCAGTCAGTCAGTCAATCACTTTACTCTTTTATTAGTATGTTATAGATAAAAAGTACACACTACCGCCAATACTCTCTACATTGAATATGTATTTCAATGTTTAATTTTATTTTCAAAATGCAGTCAAACTGCGATTTACACCGCCTTTCAGACACTTTTACGCAAAAAAACCTACAGAATCATATTTCCTTACTTCTTATTCTCAAAATTGTATGTGAACAACCGGAAAGTGCACAGCACAGCATTTTTGAATACTGTAAACATACCCTCTATTTTTCCAACATCAAACATCCCTCCTCCAATCCAAAGGCATAAACCTTTCCCGTTGTATCCTGGGGATTACAAATTTTACACTCCAACAGTAATGTCAATTCCTATCGGTTCACACAAATCCAAATTGTACCAAATATACTAATATTTAGTACTTCTCGTACACCTAGGTAGAACTTTCCAAAACTAACAACAACTCCATCCGTTCCTCTAAATTCAAATTGTACCAAATTTAGTACTGTTTAGAACTTTTCGTACACATTTGTATACACTTCCACCTCCTTGTATCGATCCTATTTCTCAACATTGATTCGCATTTCAAGTTACAAATGTTTAGCTCTATCCGTTCACATGCTAAGAAATTGTAAAAAATTTAAAACATTTTAGTATATTTCTGATAATTTTAGTTAGAATTTCCAAAAACTATTTGGCACATCTATCCAATCTCCATCAGTAAACATCATTACAAACATTTTACATTTTACAATCAAATTGCTTGTAATTTGGCACAGAGAGTTCTCTATGGGTACCAAATATCCATGCACAAATGTATCGACGAAGGTCCACGTTTTCTAGCCCTCTTTTGTAGCCCCCATACAACGATCCCGATTTTGGATATGTACCCACATTTTGGTTACAAACTCTTTAACAGTTGGACCACTTAACGTGTATTTTGAATTCACTGTATGCCAAATAACAAAAAAACTCTTGCGATAAATGAAACTTTATCCTTCTAAACACATGCGCATATCCAAACGTGGCCCAATAGAGCCCATTTCCAATGTCGGAAATTCTGGTGATGTATGAACGATTTGTGCCAAATATTATTAGCATACGTCAAGTCGTTCGGCCGTTAAATATTTTTACCCACTTTTGGGGATGCAGAAACGATTTGGTGATGTATGAACGATTTGTGCCAAATATTATTAGCATACGTCAAGTCGTTCGGCCGTTAAATATTTTTACCCACTTTTGGGGATGCAGAAAACGTGGACCTACGCAGACCTTTTTTTGCATCAATATTTTGTATATCATATATAGATACAAATTACCTAACATCATGTGGGGGGATAAATCAAAACATGGACCCAGAAACCCTATTTTGCTTACCACGTCGATTTGATAACAGAAATCCACAAATGGGGTGTACGATGAAGTTAATTTCCAAATAACCGCAAATGGTTATTTATCCACCCCTTGGGTATTTACCCGGTAAATGCCATCTCTAGTATAGATTGCTCCTTACTAAATGCGCTGTGGTGTTTTTCGTGATGCAATCGAATGGCATCCCTACAACAAGATGGAAAGCTTTGCCCCATATATTTCCTATCAGTGTGTACACATATAAGTAGTATGTTTTACTCTCTTTCTAATTGAGCGTCAGCCCTCTCTGGCATTGCATAAATGTGGCCAAGGGCCCCTACAATCAATACATGTACATATAATTCATAGATGCATGTTGTAGGCCCCTTCTGTATGTATTTAAACGGTGCTTAATTATCACGCTTTATAATGATAATATGTTTTATAACGACATATACATATATACATATGTAGCGTATGCATTGCATGAAAATATCATTCTTTTTATCAATTTTAGCAATTTGAGATTTCTTGCTGCATGTTAGGCAGCCATTTGCTACCAGAAAAAGGATTCGGACACATTCATTTAGGGGAACCCCATGCCAATTTTAACAACACAAGAAGATGTTTCTTTGCATTAAATTGATCTGACAAAGGTAATCTATTTTCATCGAATTAAACATCGAGAAGAAATTGGTGCTATTGAATGTGAAATTATCCTAAAATCCCGCAATGATTCTCATGACCATGCAGCTCGTAGACAGTGCTACATATCTGACATCACTGTCAAAAATACTGCATTAGGCTAACGCAAGATTATCTAAAGGGAATTCAATTCTATATTCAAAAGTATTCCCGTTAATAGTTATTATTCTATTAAAGTATGTTCCAGCATGAAGCGACCATCGGCTTGCCCTATTGTATTTACAAATATACCTCCGACATACATATCGATGAATGCAACATGAACCGAGGAACCTTGAAAATGTATTCTCCGGCGAAGCGTTAGTACGCTCAATTTTGAAAAAAGCTTTTTTCTCGTTTTCGCGTTTGTTTTGGATGTTTTGTTTGATAACTTGAATTTCATTTAGTTGGTGTTTGTCTGTCACGTTGTAAGTTAGTGTATCGCTGCGCACATAGACGGCAGTTTCCCGTCATTACAGTCGCCATAAAACCAAACATTTTCATTTTCTAAGCATTAGGTCTTATCTGCATTGCCACCCCAAACCCCAATAGAGCCGCACCAAATCACAGAAAAGAAGATTTTCAGTTACCTTATCGCACAAAGTACCCCGCTTGGAGAAATATAGACAAAGAGGTAAGTATGTATGTGTACACATGGGTATGAGAGTAAACTCACTCCATAATGGACTGCATATTGTCCAGTTGTTATATTGTTAATTTGAATGAACCTTAAAAGTGGCCAGTGGTCTGTTGGACAAAATATAACTTTCGTTACATGGCCGTGTTGCAGCTTTGTATATATATATAGTGTGTGTATCTATCATAATATCCAGTTACATAAATGTTTTTGCACGAAAATGTTGCAAGCAATTGAAGTTGTCACAACGACACTCTGTACACATCCGGCAAGAAACTCAGATCCCAGTGCTAGAGAATGTCTTTATAGTCCAAAGTACATATTATAGTACATTTACATTGTACCGGATTTAGTTCACCTGGTGTGTTTAATTTGTCAATTCCATTGTGTATTTGTCAAATAAATCCACATAAATTCGTGCTGGGAAAACCTGAATTCGGACTCATGATGCCTCTGTCCCCATTAAGTGGTTAAAATAGTTTGATAGCACTCCGTTTTTTGTATGTAGGGGTAAGTGTACTAGTCGTCGGCATTCCGTGTTGTATAAGGGTTCATCTGTTTCAAAATTCTGTTTACTTCTCGATGCAATCAAAAATGTTTAAATATTTTGTATTTGAATTTTCGCTACTGTTAAAGAACGCCGTTGACAAAAAATTGTTGTTGAATAAATGAATTCAGCTTGCTGCCTTTTTACACAGAGGTAGGTTATTCAAGATAGGTTTCATATTTAGTGATAGGATTTTTTTTAGTTATTTGAGGTTGAATACAGTAGATGCCGACTACTGGTGCATGTCGACATTAGGAGCACTTATCCCATACAGTGTTGGTTACGTAATTAGCACACGTCCTGCAGACAAATTGTTTGGATCAACCCTCATTTGAGTAACCACCAGTATATATATATATATATGTATATATATTTGTATGTTTATGGTCCAAAAATGGTATTAGAAAATAGAATAAGCTTTAAAAATACTAATTGAAATAAAAACTTGCTACACGTTTTCAACGCCGAAGCTAAGATAGTTTTTTTTGTTCTACTCAATTTTCATATTATATTATTATGAACCATACAAATCGACCAAAATATGCAGTAGTTGGAGCCACTTGTTGCCATTGACAAATTTGTGTTTATCAGCTGAGCTGTTGTTGTTGTCGAATTGTCGTCCAGTTGATTAATATGTGTGTGATTCGTAACATCTGAATAAACGACAATTGAGCCACTAGTGTCCGCATCGATGCATGTTGTTTTTAAATGTCCATTATTATTATGCAGAACAATCCGTTTTTAATGCCACACTGGAGTGTGAGCTAGTACAATATTTACTGGAACTGGAGTTGATATATGTACTTCCAAAGCCGGATGCACAAATGTCAACCCTTTGTATTTCTAATGTCGATGAATCTAACCGTATCTCTTCATCAAATTTTTTTTTTAATTTGAAAAACTAAATATAAAAAAACAATATTCTAATAAATAATAAGCGACTGCATTTCTTTACAAAAAAAAAAAACGATAGCAGGCGTTTACAATGTGTGATGGATTGAAAATATGTAAATTTGCATATATGTATTTGAAGACTTAACCATGGTACAATTATAAAAGGTAACAGCAAAACCCAGCGGATTTGATTCCAATGTAATACTAGTGTCAATATGGACAAAATGACAAATCATGTTTTTAAAAATCACCCAACAGGAAAATTGGGAACGCAAACAATTCGAAATTTTTCTTTTTTACAGCCCTACCTAAAATTCGACTAGCTCGTTCGACGTTTTCACCAAAAAAGTAGATATGTTCTATATACAGTGAGTGTAAAAAGTATTTTGCCTCCATAAAAATTTGAAAAAATTCGAATATATACGCCTGAAGCCAGCAAACTAAAGATGTAAAATGAATTATGTATGATGGAGTACATTTGTGGACATATTTAGATCGTATTTCTGCAAGAATCACAGCGAAAGACCTATTGGCCTCGAAGATATCGGCCGAAATATATAATAACCCAAAAATGTTTATCACAAAAAAGTATTTTGCTTGTTATTATTATTTTAGAAAAAATTGTTACATTGAACACGTTTGGTCTTTTTATAGTTACAATTGCGGTTAACCACATACTATAAGCGATTTGACCACGATTCCATTACATCACGGCATTTTTTCGTGGGTATTTTCTCACATTTACATTCAATACATTCTCCATCAGTATTTCATTTAATATTTGGTATTTTCTCGTCCTAATCTTAAGATGAGAGTATTAAACTTAGTCATTGCGGCTTCAAAACATCCCAAATATGTTTAGAATAATAAAGAAGAGGTTTTGCAAAATATAACGCGAGGACAGAACCTTAAAAACTATAAAAACCAAAATCCGACAAACAAATTATTTTAAAAAAATTCGCGAAACCCAATTTTTCTGACTTCGAAATTTGTATGGTCCAGTAATATTGATCTAGGAACAAATATGTGCAATGTAAATACCAATAAGGGGGTCAGATTCAAAGATATGAACAGCTCTAAAGCAATAGTAATAAAAAGCAATACATGAAGTTGGGAGAAAACATCATTATTCGTCAAATCCTATTGTCTTTTGAAAAACTGTGGTTGCTGGTGGCGAATACGCATTCTATATTTTATCTCCGATTAACACCATCAGTTGCGAATAAAATGCAGTAGGGAATTAACGGGTCGATGTATTTATTTTCGAAATAAGATGTATTTCTATTGCCAGAAATCCGTCCATATATTTGAATCTGACCTCCTTATTGCTATTTTCATGGTATATTTTGGTTCCTAGATCAGTAAAAATGAACCATAAAGTTTTCGAAGTTAGAAAAATGGGGTTTCGCGATATTTTTTTAAATAATTTGTTTGTCGGATTTTGGTTTTAATAGTTTTTAAGGTCCTGTCCTCGCGATATATTTTGTAAAACCTCCTTTTTATTATTCTTAACATATTTGGGATGTTTTGAAGCCGCGACGACTATATTTAATACTCTGATTTTGAGATTAGGACGAGAAATTACCAAATATTGAATGAAATATTGCTGGAGAATGTATTGAACGTAAATGTGAGAAAATACTCGCGAGAAAATGCCGTGGTTTATTGGAATCGTTGCCAAATCATTTATAGTATGTCGTTACCCGCAATGGTAACTATAAAAAGACCAAACGTGTTCTATGTAACAATTTTTTCTAAAATAATAATCATGGTACAAGTATAAAAGGTAACAGCAAATCCCAGCTGATTTGATTCCAACGTAATACTAGTGTCAATATGAATTTGACAAATTATGTTTTTAAAAATCACCCAACAGGAAAATTGGGAACGCATACAATTTGAAATTGTTCTTTATTAAATGTGCTCCTGTATTCAATTTACTCAATCTGCCTGCTGGGAAAGTTTGAGGAAGCAAATCTTTATTCAAGGAATAACTCGCTATTCCCAGCATTTTCATATGTGTTACACATATATATGGCAATGGCTCAATTATAGGAAAGATGTGGAAGCGATAGAAATATAAATTTGATAGATTTTCATTCATGTTTTTCAATTTTTAATTTGAGGATTCGAAAATATTTCATTTTCAAAATAAAAATAATTTGATGATAATTTGTTTACATTTTTCTGTCAAATGAGTTGACACTAGTAGAACTTACAACAACAAATTTCCATGTGGTTGTTGTATCGTTTTTTGTACAACAACACTTGCTGTTACCTTCTATTATTATACCATGAATAATAATAAAAAGCAAAATACTTTTTTGTGATAAACATTTTTGGATTGTTATATATTTCGGCCGATATCTACGAGACCAATAGGTCTTTCACTGTGATTCTTGCAGAAATACGATCTAAATATGTCCACAAACGTACTCCATTATACATAATTCATTTTACATCTTTAGTTTGCTGGCTTTATGCGTATAAATTGGAATTTTTTCAAAATTTTATTGAGGCAAAGTACTTATTACACTCACTGTATGTATATGTATATATGTATGAATGTTACCGAAATACGTCGACGTACGAATTTTCAAATATGAAAAAATTCAACTATGACAGAACGTATTTTTGTTTTTCATTTGTTGAAAAAAGAAACAAAACATAAAATATTTTTTTTTTAAATAGAATATGAAATGTTTGAACAAATTTATAATTTTTCAAGTCTATTTCTCGATTTTGTTTAGCTCGCTAAGAGATATGGACTCGACGTATTTGGGTAATACGGCCGTACAAAACATTTCGCGATAGTGGGGAAGTTGAATATTTTTGTACGCCTCGTTGGATTTTAGGTAACGTTGTTAAATGTATTTAATTTACTCAATCTGCCTGCTGGGAAAGTTTGAGGAAGCAAATCTTTCTTTATGGAATAACTCGCAATTCCCAGCATTTTCATATGTGTTACACACAGTGTTGCCAAAACTTTGTTGAGGAAAAATGCTAGATTTTGTTGAAAAAAATGCTAGAAAGTGCTAAATAATTTAAAAAAAGTGCCAGAAAAAAGTGCTAAAAAATTCTTAAACAAAATTGTTAATATTTAATAATGAAATATTAATCAGAAACCTAATTTATTCTTAACGGCTATTCGTTGTCGATTTAGCCATGTCCGTCGCATTGAGGTCGCAATATTGAAGACAGAGCTTTCCAATTTTGCACATACGTTGGTACCATTTCTATGAGATTTGATATTGGAAATGGAATATATCGGTCCTTTTTGGGTACACCATACCCCAATATTTTTTTTAAGCTTTTAGGCACATTTTTATACCTTTCACCATAGTATGGAGGGTATATTAATTTTGTTTTTCGTTTGTAACTCATCGAAATAATCATTTCCGACCCTATAAAGTATATACATTCTTGATCACCGTTAAATTCTATGACGATATAGTTCGTCTGTTCGTCTGTCCGTCTGAGGGCAATTTGGTACATTGAGTTCATATTGGGTAGCAAATATCTCCACTAAAAATTATAAATAGGGGTCCATATTTTCGGATAGCCCCCATATAAGGGCACCCACCAATTTTCAGTACTTTAGGGTTCATGAGCGCGGTTTTCAACCGAATTCGCTGAAATTTGGTACATTGAGTTCTTATTGGGTACCAAATTTCCCTACTTAAAATTATAAATATAGGTCCATTTTTTCTGGTTGCTCCCATATAAGGGTACCTCCCAATTTCCAGTTTTTGGGTGGTTTTAACTTAATTGGCTGTAATTTAGTACTTTGAGTTCTTATTGGGTAACAAATCTCTCCACAAGAAATTATAAATATGGGTCAATTTTTTCGGGTAGCCCCCATATAACGGTACCCCAATTTTATGAGAAATTATTAATATGGGTCCATATTTAGGGGTAGCCCCCACAGTATATTCCCTTTATTCGACATTTTGGGGACTTCGGACACGTAACCGAGTTGACTAAATTTTTTCTATTTTTTGTTTTGATGGGGTTTGAAATCTTCCTACTAAAATATAAATACTAATAATGCCCAAATTTGGTTAAGGTAAATAACTGTAATTTCACATTGCGTACAAATATGAAGATTATCAATTTTCGTCCCATTTGTGTACTTTTAAGGGTTCATAATCTCATTCTCAACAGCGACTTTAATATAAAAAAATATGTTTCCCGGAATTTTTCTATTTTGGTCCTCATTCTGGCACAATCCCAATATAAATGGGTATGCTTGCCTTTTCGGTAATCTAAAGTGGTTATAACTTGGCATTCGGGATTCCCGCTGAATAAAAAAACTTGTTTTCAGAAAGTTCCAACATAATTCATGTTCATTATTTTTACATCGCTCTCATAAAATGTACAACTTAATTTGGTTTTTCATTTTCGCAAATAAACAGTCTACCAACAGACAATATCATAGTGCTGGATAGCATTGGAAAATCAAATCCATCGCGTGAAACATAGCGAAAATTCAACATGAAATCGAAAAACGGGATTTTTTGCATTGAAACCAAAATTTTGTAAAAAAAAATTCCTAAGAAATTAAAAATGCTAAAAAAAGTGCTAGATGCTAGATCAATTTTTTTGGTGCTAAACGAGTTCAAAAAGTGCTAAATCTAGCACTAAAAGTGCTAAATTGGCAACACTGGTTACACATATATGTAGCAATGCCTCAATTATAGGAAAGATGTGGAAGTGATCAAAATATAAATTTGATAGATTTTCATTCATGTTTTTCAATTTTATTTTTAAGATTCGAAAATATTACATTCTCAAAAAAATGTAATTTGCTTGTTTGTTTACATTTCCATGTGGTTGTTGTATAGTTTGTTGTACAACAACACTTGCTGTTACCTTCTGTTATTATACCATGAGACTTAACGAATAAGAAAACAAGTAAAATAGTGTCAGTCGGTGTTGTCGACAGATACATACCCTCAGCCTATGGTTTGCGGAGGTCTTCGGAGTTACACACAGGTTTTATAATTCGTTTTATATAAGGTATATGTTTTTATCAAAGAGGTTTCGGATTTTAGGTTGATCAAATCGGTCCATTGTGGGGAGGCACCAACGGGTCCTACCTTCGGACTTAATCTGGGCTTGGTTTGGTTCAAATCGGACATTCCATTCGCCTGATATTTGATTTATAAATATTGAAAATTTTGATCCTTTGTGGGGATAGTTGCAGAAGGAGTGGAGCAATGGGTCTTTGGTTGGGTCATATCGGATAGTCCGTTCGCATGACATTATAAAATTAATAATTCGCACAATCTTGACTATTATGTGGGGCAAGGTAGTTGTAGTTGTTTTTATAAATCAAGAAAGACAGGCATGATTTGCGATCATTTTTTAAGCTCGGCTTATGGGACAACCGTTCTGTCATAAGCCTTCTAAGTAAGTAAGTAAGCACCATCCGCATCCAAAAATTCCAATGGTATGCGAAAGAGGACATGTCTGGCTGTTAGAAACTAAGAAAGCTATTGACTGATTACATTTATCTTAGCACATACCACAGCTATATACGTACTGAATAACGTATTTGGAACGGATTGAATAATTAGTTTTTGAGTTGTCGAGCCCGCTATTTATAAAAACACAGTTTTTTTTAGAAATATGCGTTTCGAGAAAACGCGAAAACCGTTTAATAATTCATCAAAAATTATATTTTTAGCAATTTTAATAATAGGAGCCTGAATAGGTAAAACATTAAATTAAATTTAAGAGAGCACAAAACAAAATGGCTTTCTCTTTGTAAACTTTTTACTCGAGAAATTTGGCTGAGTAAAAATGGTAAACTGGAATGCTTACTTCTGATTGGGTGTTATGTTGATTTTGATTATTGTCATCTAATTTTGGAATATTTACTAAATTTGCGTTCCCAAACTTTTTAAATTATTTTGTACTCTGAGAGCCCTTTTCCCTTTCCCAATTGTGGCTTGTTATGCCAAAGTCGTGTACAAAATGTGCGATTGTGTATGCAAAGTTTTGTGAATGAACCAATATCTAAATCATATTCCTATTGACAAAAGATATCCTACCTTGTATATATATATATATCTAATCTATTCTAATAAAATAGTAAAGTGAGGCGTTGATGAATCGTTAAGTCAGTCAGTCATCAACGCCCAGACTAAACGGCTGAAGTTGGAATTTTGACATTTGGGGTGAGGGTCACTTTTGGTCCAAAGGTGTCAGATAAGGCTGGGGTTTAGGAAATATTCTACTAGAACGCCACGAAAAGTACTAAATACGGTACCATTTGTAATTGACGAACCGGTGGAGCTAGAACTCTAAAATTTGGATAGATGTACCAAAGGGTTTTGGACATCCGAACTATAAGTGTCCAAAAGGTACTAAATTTGTACTATTTGAATGGATAGAGCTAAAAATTTGAAATGCGAATTAATGTTGAGATGTAGGATCGATATAAGGAGATGGTTTCGAAATTGTGTACTCATGTATACGAAAAGTACTAAACTGTACTAAATTTGGTACATTTTGAATTTAGGGAAACCGATTCAGATGTAATCCTGACATTTGAAAGTAACATTACCGTCGGAGTTTAGGATTGGGATATTTGGAAATTTCTTACTTTCGTGTACGAACAGTACTAAATCGTTCTATAATTGGTATAATTTGGATTTGGGGAACCCATAGAGCTGAAATTTTGAAGTTCGAATTGAGTTGTTTTTCCTTTTAATTATACCCTTCACCTTTTAATTATACCCTTGAAGTAATTATATTTTTGAAGTAATTATAATTTTGAAGTAATTATCGACCACAATTTGACACATATCGGGGGTATCTCATTCGCAGTTTGGGTTTTAAGTTTTCATAAACATAAACACGGTCATTCGCGCTGTCCCATAAAAAGGTGTAATGGTGTCAAATAGCATGATTTTGGTGTCCAGTTGATATCGCCACGACGGGAAATTGCAGACGAACAACATTGGGTCATTAAAGGTTAAATATTTTGCAACTGTTTTTGTGTCAGTCAAAACGGCAGCCTGGGGCGATCTAGTTTTGATTCATGTAATTTACGCTACATCTATACAAAACTTCCAGTTTTTGAATTTTCATTAATAATTTTCACTTTATCTGGAAATGTTTCCAACTTGCTTGCATGCTGTTTGTTCTCTCAAAAAATGTTACAGGAGGAATTAAATAATTTTTTTATAATTAAGAAAGAATCACTCTGTTCTAACTACTGAAGAAAATTGGGATACTCTGACGATTTTATGGGGCGACAATCAAAAGAAAATTACCATTAGCTTTATATTCGATCCTGATGGTAAAAATATTGCAGCGTGCAAAGTTCTGAAGAAAACAGTAATAAATGACGATGTAATGTAGATGATAATTTGTAATTTTCTTGTTTATTTCCTTCTTTGCAGACCTCATAGATTCTACCGCAAAACTTCAAAATTACGTTTACACCGATCTCAAAGATGGCATCTCCTGCTCTGAAACAAGGGGATCGAGTCAGCCAATCATCAAATTCATCGACATCGCGGGTCAGCATGACTACATCGCAGGCAGATGAAAACTTCGTTGAGTCGAAGCTATTTAGTTGGATGCGTCTTTTTCGGTTTGCAACGCTCCTGTGCCGGGCCGAATAAACTCGATGTCACACCTGCAGTAATGCACTTCGCCATATTATAGCCAATAAATAACACAATAATAGATTAGACAATATGTCACAATTAGAAATATAGTGGTTGATGTTGTTAATGTTAACAATGTTTAGTTGTTGCTAAAATATGTGTTTTACTTAAAGTCGCGGGACGCAAATTACGAATAGGTGTGAGCGAATCGCAGTAAGTTGAACATTTGTGTCCATTACGAGGGTTACAAAAGTGCATCGATTAACTTAAATCTATGTGAAAAACTGACTTAAAGAAATGTTAACCTATTTCCTCGGTAAACGTGATCACATAGCGAATGTCCGGCTTGAAAAACGTAGGACGGACAAGTGTGAGTGAAACGCTACATTTAAAATGTTACTAAACTGGTTCTAAAAATATTAAAACTGTATTACACCAGAACGGTTGGAAGTAGAACTTTAAAATTTGGTATACAGCTTTGTCCACGGTAAGCAAATCAGAATGTGTGAACAAATTTTGGAAATTAGTACTAAAGGTACTAAATATTATACTACGATGGAACAGGTAGGAATAGATATCTGAAATTTGGTATGTAACTTAAGTTAATACAAATAGAATGATGGGCAAACATAGTTTCTGGAAATTAGTACTAAAATGTACTAAAAAGTTATAAATATTATATTACAATATAACCGATAGAAATATACATGCGAATCTTCGCATATAGATTTACAAATATAATACTATACCTATATATTTTTTAAATGTGGTGATAAAAAGTACTAAATAATAAAATACAATGGAGCTGGTAGAAATAGAAATCTGAAATTTGGTATGTAGCTTACTCTATTAGAAATATAATGCATGCTTAATTCTTTGAAATTAGTACTAAAATACTGTAATACAATGGAAACGCGGTACGCAGATTTAGCTATTACAAATTCCATTTTAGTACTAGTTCTTGAAATTGGTACAAAATATGAAATTATAATGGACAATTTACAGATTGAAATCTGAAAATTAGTATGTAGTTTAACTATTACAAATAGAGCGATATGCATACATATCAACGCTAACTATCTAATAAAGATATTAATGGGATATAGTTATTGCGTTAAAATAATAGTCCTTGTGTGTAGTTAAAGAAGGCGGTATGAAATAATGAAGTAAGTCTCTAAAAAAATGAAATAAGTCCCTAATTTTTTATACACAAAACAAAAACAACTATATATGGGGACTTATTTCCAGGTCACCGGCGCCATTTGTAGGTGGTAAAACGGCTGCCATCGAGTGTACCTTTGTGTAAGAAATGCGTTTTTTAATATTTCTTAATTAAAACTTTTGATATTTTTATAGGGATACTATTTCCAACTACTGCGTACTATAATTATACACGGTAGTCTCATGCAGTCATATGTTCCTAATTTTTTCATATTTGCTTTTGACATCATTCAGTTTTCAAATTTTAAATGAAAAAACCTTAATTTAGGAAATTTTGACCTTATATATATACTTTGAAGTTCACTCCTAAAACCTATATGCAGTGGTGGTCATGTAATTAGCACACACATGAAGGGAAACATGTTCTGATTAACCCTCGATTCGTTTCGAAAATTTTTAAATAATTTTTTATTCTAAACGCTTATGTGTATTGCACTCTACCGATTAAGTGTGAAAATAGAAAACTTTTGAAAGGGACACCTAATTAGCACACCTTGGAATTGTTAATTTAGCAACGTTACCTATTATTCGACTGGGCGTACAAATATATTCAACTTCCCCACTATGGTATAATCTTGTGTACGGCCGTATTACCCAAATACGTCGAATCCATATCTTCAAGCGAATAGTACAAACCGCAAAACATAATTGAAAATGCGTTAAATTAATCCAAATTTTTTAAGTTTCCATTCGAATCCTATTTAGGATAGTTGCATTAAATCTGTGAACAGATAACTGTTCTATCTATGATTATCGAAAAAAATTCTAGAGACTTGAGAATATGATTTAGATATTGATTCATTCACAAATCATAAACTTCTTCTTACCATTGCACTATAGGTAATTTGCCCTGTTTTAGAGGCAAAAATTAACAACAATAATGAATGGACCCCAGGGTTGGAAAATGAAAAATGTGAAAAGGTACCAAAAGAGTACTTTTTTTAATAAAAGAGTATTTTCAGTTTCATAAAGATCGATTTTAAAG
Organism: Musca vetustissima; assembly: GCF_032173495.1. NCBI lineage: Eukaryota > Metazoa > Arthropoda > Insecta > Diptera > Muscidae > Musca > Musca vetustissima. The sequence goes on from NW_026873929.1 coordinate 45,507, forward strand.
ATATCATCACTTAGTCTATCTTTCTGATGGTAACAATGTGAGAATTCTTGCTTCTTTCGATTGCATTTGAATATGTATGCTATTGGATAATTTTAATTTCACTACCTCTTTCTCGAAAGTCAATATACCCCAAACTAGCATGAATTTCAGTTCCAAAGTGCTCTTGAAATTATTGAAGTAATCACAACGACTATGAATGTCATCAATTTGTCTACCTCAGGAGATAGCACAGAGTACGCCAAATTAAGTATCTGACAAACATATCCGGTTAAAAAATATTGGAACTGATAAATTAATTTAATGTTTGTAATTTTAATCATAACTGAACGGTTATCAGTCGTAAACCCATTAATTTTTTTTTTACGAATATTGCAATCACATCAATATCCATATCTGCAATACTTTTGCCGGTCAAATCCATAACAAATTCTAATCTAAAAAAAATTATATATATAATGGTTTAATGGAGGTTTGGAATGGTGCTGAAATGGTCACGGGTGTACTACGGTACTTTTTTGGGTAAAAAGGTACTGAAAAAAGTATTGTATTGAATTTTCCATCCCTGATGGTCCCCAGTCTCCCCTACTCAGTAGGTTTTATTTCAGAGAGTAAGCCGTGTTTATTCTCTTCTCGATAATACAGAGAAAAGTAAACAGACAAAATCCAGAAAGATGCTGGAAATGCTGGAAAAGATGCTGGAAAAGAAATCGAATTGTGCTGGAGAAATCTTACTGGAAGATATTTATTTTTACCTACAGCTGTGTTGATGCGGCACCTTATAAAATCTGCATTGAGCTAGCACAAATATGAGCTAAGCTGAAATTGTCTGAGTGATCGTTTGCAACGTTAGCCATTGACGGCAATGTTTAACCCGTGTTTTTGTCGAATATATTCGACATTTAAAATTACTCTCTTACTAGCACAAATATGAGCTAAGCTGAAATTGTCTGAGTGATCGTTTGCAACGTTAGCCATTGACGGCAATGTTTAACCCGTGTTTTTGTCGAATATATTCGACATTTAAAATTACTCTCTCCTTTGCAATTTTTCGGTTATCCTATGTACCGTTACAATTAATGTCTTTGTTTTTGCTGAAAGACAGACAAAACTGTCCGAGGGTTAAAATAAGATTTGTTTTTTTTTCTAAACTCTGTGCCTTCATATGATTTGAAGTACAAAATTTTATTCCGACAAAATTTTTTTTTGACACTGAAAGGGTTAATAGCTTTTGCTTTGTGGGGCTTATACTAACGTCACCAGATGCTAATTTTTAAACTATGTGGTGCTATTCTGCAACGGTTTTACGAAAAAATTAGCGACGATAATCGATAACAGCAAATTTTCATTTTCTTATAATTTCGTCTATTAACGAAAACATTCGGAAAGTTGGTGACTAAAGCAAAGTAGTCGCTGGTGCTGAATCTAGCACCAAATATACTAAATTGGCAACACTTCCCGCAATATGATTTTGATCGTAATACGCAGATAGTATATATATATATATGACTGTTTGGAATCTGTCCACTGGTCCTTGTCAAAATCACCGGCGGGAATACAGCTATACTTAAAAATTGTAGGGCAGTAGGGGGAGGGGGCACATCTGAACAGCGCTCTTAAAATCTCGGTTTAACATTTTTCCGACCCGCAACCAATTTTTGTATGCGTCAATCATGTTATTTATCAGCGTAAACCATTTTGGCTAGCTTTTTCAGTTGTCTTTTGAGGAAAGTTCATACAAAGAATTTTAGTTTATGGCATGTGATGTGTACAATACCGCGGTAGAAATTCTAATTCAGTTGGCGGTGTTTTTATAAAACAGCCTCCCGTTCCTTTATTTGTTTGCTCTAAAACACTTGATAGTTGCCACAGTAATAGAATATGTTTTTTTTAAATAACACACTTCTATCTGTACATAACAATGCTTGGCATGGTGACCATATCGCGCATTGTTACATTTGCACCGTTGCTAGACACATTTCTTTACGTGTATGAGAGGATACTTTCCATGCGTGAAAAGAGAGCAAAAGCTTTCCTCGAAAGGAATACTTTCGCGACAAGCTATTCGACAGAGATACTTGGTTTCAGTTATTGAACGAAACTCTTTAGTGGCGTACGTGTCTTCGCTGAATAACGGATTGCTGAGTACTCACACAAAAGACACCACCAAAACGCTTAAATAGAGAGTAAATCTGAAATTTCGACCCCCCTTTGCCGAAACACAATCATCCCCTTTAGTGTTTTTCTCCTTTAGTGTGTGAAAGCCGTAACAAAATAGCTTCAATAATATGTAGATATGATGAAATGAGTTCTGTTGTCGATTTGCAGAAGTTCGTTCGCGTGTTATTAAATTTTAAGAAAGTATTAAAATATAAACAATCTTCAATACAGGCGGCATGCTGCAGAGACTGCGTTCACTATGAAGTTGTCTATGAACTGGAAAAATTATAAACAAAATAGTGTAGTTCCATGGATATGGAAAATCTGAAATACATACTCCAAAACGCAAACAAAGCTACTTCGGCCTGCTGCAACAAGGCCCATCAAAACGTCCCTGCTCGTTTCCACCCCCGTGGAAGTTGTTAACATTTCAAACATAACAGTATTTATCTGAGAACGTGTGTATGTGTGTGTGTATGTGAGTTGAACAAAAATATTATATACGAAACGGACACACATATTACGGATTATAAGGACATTCGGATTTAAACTAGTCACATTTGGAGCAAAACTATCTAAATTCTTCATTACATAAACGTCAGGTCTGGGTTGAGGAGCAAGGCATTCAATCTAGGCAAATATTGGAATTTTCGACAACATACAATACATGTCCCGTTCCTGGAAATATTGATTCGAATACGTCACGCCAAAAATGATTCTGCACACAGTTGTTTTTTACCAGCACCAATATTTGGTAAATTAAAAATATCGTTTCCACGGCAAATCGAGGAATGAACATAAGGTAAGTACTTGTAAAGATGTGTGTAATTTATTAACATCATCAAATTTTAGGACGGTTAACCAAAGCGTGGGATCATTGACAACCACATCAATCAAGCGGGCCACATCACTTTTGAAACTAAATTTGGTATAAAAAACAAGGACCTGGTAACTTTTAGTTAGTGTAATGATTCTAAACTACAGACTGCTGATCAACGCGAAGCTACGTCGACTGGAGGAGGTTGCCCGATACAAGCTAAGGAATATTTTCGTTAAAATACCTATGTGTGCTAAATTGTGGGACAAAGTGTCAGTGCCAATGTTAAATTTCAAGCAACATGCAATCGGGTCAGGAGCAAACTGTAATAAGTAAAGACGTCGGGGACACAAAATTAAGGTGTGACGAAGATTTGTCGGACAACGTGGTTAACGGCATTTCTACAATTTCCGCACATAGCGATGAAGACACACTCGAAGAAGCTCCGAAGCAAATCCAAGATGACGGAGACAACATCATTACAATCACAACAACGAGTATAAATAATTACGCCAAAAATCCACAGCTACACACGGAGCTGACGACAGCTCCCATTCAAAATAAAAGTGCCAATCGGAATAGTGGTGTTCTCCACTTTTTTAATCAGAGGGTATCTCCAAACACTGTAAACGGACTAAGCACCACACAGTTGTACAGATCGCCTAGAAATTGGAAATTTTCCAACGTGGTGTCGTTCCAAAATAACATTACAACTCTACGCCACCGAAAAGGGCGACGACTGCACGGGCTTCAAACTCCGCTACATCCTCTACAATTATTCGGATGGTTAGTTTTAGGGCTGTTCGGTTTAGCGGCTTATGGAATATTAGTACCTTCGTTTAATACGACAATTCAGGGACCTTTATATGGTCTCATCACTGGACTGTACATTGTTCACATTGCATCGCATCTAGCGGCATTACTCATTGACCCCGCCGACCGGGAACTGCTTCGCTTGCATCGAAACGACCGAATTGTACCAGAGTTTGATAGATCCAAACACGCCCATGTTATTGAGAACGGCCGATGTCATCTGTGCAACATTCGAACCTCCTCAAATCGTACCAAGCACTGTTCAGTTTGTAACAAGTGCATTGGTAAATTTGACCACCACTGTAAGTGGTTGAATCACTGCATTGGCTCCCGAAATTATGTAGCCTTCCTGATGTGTGTTGTTAGTGCGGTGTGTGCTGCTCTTGTGATAGTGGTGGCGGTAGTGGCTCAAATTGCCTTCTACTACTGGCGTCCCGAATGGCTGAGTTTATGGTATGAAGGTGCAGATATAACCAGCAAAATTGATGCTGAATCATTAAACCAGAAATTTTCCGGCTTTGGCGAAAACAACACAAAAGATGGTATTAATTATATGTTTGAGAACAGTCTAATTGGCGATGATCTCGTACTTAATCAGTCAATTGCTATCTCCATACTTCAGAACGTGACCTCTGCTGGTGCTGACATTGCTTTGGACACCTTGAACCCGGAGAACACAACTTTGCTGTATACTACTAATGGAACACAGGGAACAGATACACTACCGAACAGTAGCAACAACACTTTTGCACACAACTCATCTTCGTCGATGTCTTTCGCTGGCATAGCGGTAAATCAGCAAATTTTTCTGATTTTGCTCGGCTGTTTGGGTTTGTTGGCAGCTATTACAGCAGGTCTGTTGCTTCATCTTTGTTTTTTCCATATTTACATATCTTTCTTGGGGCTGACAACTTACGAGTACATTCGTAATCATAAGCTAGCCCAAGAAGCCAAAAACAAACAAGCGACCGGTGCCGGGGGTAGGGAATCCCAAGAGAATAACACTATAAAACTTCCTTCCGCAATAAATAGGCGAAGGAAATGCGGAAAATTTTATATGTGTTCTGCTCTGCTTCATCCGAACAACGTATCAGCGTACGTTAACAACAAACAGAATATTACACGTTCACTAGACGAAAGTACATACTTTAGTATACACTGCTGTGCCAATTCCAGGGAATATCATCAGACTGCATTAGATACCTACTACATGTGCTCCCTGTTAGAGGAGAACCATATAAAACCTCCAGTTAACGTTGCCCACATTTCCGGGCTAGACGATGACTTGCATGCCCTGCCATCTACAGATCGAGACGGCGTGGAGCAGACCTTTCACTGCTGCTCTTCTTTTAAGGCGTCCTCTTCCCAGCGGAGAGTAAGTGCTGCGACATCTAAAGCTACACTGATAACTAACTTGGATAATATTACTGCTGTAAATGACAGAAGGAGATATATTCAATACACCGAACAATGTACCTTCTGTACATTCCACTTAAGAAGTCCGATCATCTGCAAAAAAGGCGCCAAGGTGACATCTAGCAAAAACCTATGCTTGAATTTTCTGCGAAGTGATCAATCAACTCGGCAATCATCGGCAAAATGCCAGACATCTTCGTCCGGTTCGCAGAAAAGATGCTGCATGCAAACTATATCGAAGCACCAGCGATGGCGGAGAAAATGGAACTGCTGCTCAGCTGTACCTGACAGCCCAGACATCCCAAACGATATAACGGCTGAGTTAACTACGAGATACAACCATGAGATTGACACAAATCTAGAGGAAAAGAAGACTCCAACGTACATTTCTAGCCAAAAGCCGAGAGATTTTGAACATAAATCTCAAAATCAAATGCACAGAACGTGGCCGGTGGCCCGGTTTCGTCGCGTTATGCGAGCAATAAACCGTTACCGACGTCCACAATGCAGGCAATCGAATACAAACGATAATCTTGAGCCACATTTGAAACAGAACAAAGTGAGACCAATTCCTTTGCGTATGGAGGCTAACAGTACAAGTCTCTCCGATTCAGACTGTAGCTCTCCACATCCAGCGTCAACCGCTTCGTTGTCGTCAACCAATTCCAGCAACCACAACGACTACAAATATATTCCAGCATCAGAATCGGTTGGGGCCACGTATAAGACTTCGTTATTGCCTACGTCGGTTATTCGAGATGATACCTCGATGACTTATAGTATGAATCCAGCGGGTGTAATTCTTCCTCCAGCATTGCCCCCGCCAACCAGACGAAAAATACCCATTAATGCCGATCTAGATGAGTTAGTAGATACCCTAACATTTGCTTCTTATGGTACATCTAATAATGCAATCTCATCGTCCTACGCACCCGTCCAGCGATTGCCCACTACGAACGGAATGTTCCGACGGCCGAGACGAAAACATTTCCTTCTTACGAGGTCACCCACACTTTCACCTATACACGAATCTGGTTTGTCGAATCCTACATCGCCCCAACCCTGCCGTCATGTTTTAGCAACCTGCTCAGTTGCGTCCACAGCGGTGGCTAATAACATCTGCGGCCCTCTAATCGCTACATCGCCGATTAACTTAACCAGCAGTAACACACCATCAACAACACCTAGCAGCGCCGAAAACACTACACCGACTCAAAACGAATAGTTTCCTGCCTCACAACAGCTAGTCTACACCTAACCAAACCGAGATGATGACATCCTCGTACTATTCTGAACTGTGTAGTTCCACACCGTCCAAACGTTGCGAATAAAAAATATGTATTGTACATTCAAAGACATAAATAAATAGGGATAGTAGATAAGTTTCTTGTTGGAATATGTATTCCAAACAGTTGAATATGTAATGTTTGTACATATACACGTATTTGGAAAAAAAAAAATAAAATTCATATTTACTTCTATTGACTAAGATTGATGAAAATTCACTTCCTTTAATTATAATATTTCAGAATATTGGATTATATTTGAAAGAGATTTAATAATAAATATAATGATTTTAAGCCACATATATGTTTGGAGGAACTCCGTTAATGGATGTTATAGTTCAACATTACACATTGTAATTTTTTAACATAATTTTTCCATGCTTTGCTCACACTATGCTGCAAACTTAAGTATGTAAGTATAATATAAACCCGGAAGGTCAATTTGGACAAAGGGCACACTTTTCCTGATATCCTATTTCGACATCAATTTAAATGTTAATTACGAGAATTTTACATTACACCTTACCCATTTTTTCATAATCTTACTTTTGACACCATTCAGCTTTCAACATATAAATAAAAATATCAGCGGCAACAGTTGCAAAATTGTTTTTACTTATTGCCAACAAATAAATGTAAATAATTTTAAAATTTTGCCACTGACCACATGTTATCCGTACATTCGAAAGACGACCTTTAATAATTGTGGCATTTCGCCAACTAAAATGTGTAGTTTTTCGATTTCTCATTGATATATTGAAATGTCCATATGTTTTACAGGATTAGTTTGAATAAACCCGATCACCACCATTCAGCTTTCAACATATAAATAAAAATATCAGCGGCAACAGTTGCAAAATTGTTTTTACTTATTGCCAACAAATAAATGTAAATAATTTTAAAATTTTGCCACTGACCACATGTTATCCGTACATTCGAAAGACGACCTTTAATAATTGTGGCATGGTATCGCCCCTAAAATGTGTAGTTTTTCGATTTCTCATTGATATATTGAAATGTCCATATGTTTTACAGGATTAGTTTGAATAAACCCGATCACCACCAAAAACTTCAGATGTCGCACTTCATCATAACCGGAACTTGATGCAAAATTTCAAAGCAATCAGCGCGATATTTCCGCCCTCTAGTGTAGTAATGGTAAATTAAACGCTATTAGAATACGTAGACACCGGTAAATATTTATGTATAACTACCATATCCGGGTACATATTAGTATCAATTTAATTGTGAACCACTTCTCTTTCATTCACAGTCAACTTCTCCGTTCTACGCCTTTCTGGAGTAAATACAGTATGCCAAGAATCAGTTTACATATGCAAAAAATAACAATTTTTTTTTTCAATTTTGTTAGTAATAAACATCATTGTCAAAAATTATTTCAGCAGTGTTGGCGGATACCATTTGTATTTTGTTTTTGGAAAATAGTGAAGCTAAATCCCAGTTTGTTGTTTTTATAAAAAAATAACTATTTATTATATAATTATATAAAGTCCATTTTCGAACCTGACTGCAAACATAGACCTAATGGTCTTATCAGAATACTTAAATAAATTATTAGCTTATACAACATCGGGTTTTGTCGCTGATAAATAACGTTAACTGTCCCGCCTTGAGATTTTCATTGAAAACTTCTCCATGGACATAGTAAAGTAAAATAACTAGAAGAAACTGACTATTTAGAGTATTTTCATAAATATAACAAATATAATTATAAAATATTATAATTTATTTCAATATTTTTAAGGTATAAGGCGCACGCTTACAAAGGTTATCATCTGATTATTCCAAATATAAAGCATCGTTTTCTTGTGTGGTACAGAATTGACGTGGCATAATTATGGAAGGTAGTCTCATTTGAGAAATTGATAATGGTAACCCTTTTTAATATGGGATTCATCACAAATCGATTTATTTATTTATTCACACTATTTTCAAAGTCTGCAGACATTTAAGAAGTTACCAGCCTACAAAAACTTATAATTGCACTTATATTAAAAAAATCCTTTACTTATGAAATAAAAAGAGCAACATCTTAACAATTACGATAACAATTTCGGGCCTCCACATTTCATTAACTTGACTAGCAATACTAGTAAAAGTAGTAATTATTTACAGAAACCTACAACAAAATTTCTGACTGCAACTAAGATTCTACCCAATTTAAATAAAATGAAAAATAAATTTCATAAAATTGTATTGTATGCCGATCTTTGGCCTAATGAAAAATGATGATTAATTTTATAAATGAAAAATAAATTCCCTAAAGTTTTATTCAATAACTTAAACAAAATATATTTTGTAAAGCTCAGACTAATCTCAAAAATATTTATTAACATAAACGATTTTGCAATTTTTGCCACTGAACACCTGATATGTGTACATTTCAAAAAAAATGGATTTTCATTGCCTTTTTGTAAGCTGAATATTGTCAACAGATAATTTATGAAAAAAATGGAAACAACTGCATGAGACTACCTTGTATAATTATGACACAATGAATTGTTCGGTGCACTTGGCAAAACAATATATTAAATATATATTAAACAATATATCACATATCAATATACTTATTACATATTGTCAGTTATACAGGCTTATACATTTCCATGGAACTGGAAGACAGCAAAAATAGATCCCATTAGGAAAAAAGTGGCAATTGTTTAACAGATACTATAAGACGGCATTTTACTAATAATAAACACTTGATCTAAAAAAAGTATTCACTCAGGTAGACTATCTCCATCATAAGCACAAACTTAACACTGTGTATAGATTCAATGAATATTCCTGTAAATTAAGGTACTCCTACCTACATGATAGAAAGCAATTTGTTTTCCAGAAAAACAATTATTCTAATACACTCCCATGACGTTCAACTGCTTTTTGTAGGCTACTACCTAAATGTATTACAATTCAATATGAACTCGTTATGAGAAGTTATTATGAGACACCTCTAAGAATCTGTTATTGATATTTGAGTAGTCATGAGGTAATGAAGATTTAAAAATATTTCAAATGAACTTCTACATTATCCTCATTTTAAATGCACAAAATCAAACTGAATTTGTACTAAATTAACCAATTTCAATATGGCAATGCTGTCGAAAATCATAAAATTGTTGTCATTTTTTTACGTTTATTAAAGTAAAAATTATAAATAAACGTAAATTCCAACATTCTTTGTTTTTTGTGTGTGTTTGATTTCTTTAGAATTTAAAGTTTTTGTGGCTTCGAAAGTCGTCCAAATGAGCGCGCAAGTGTCCATATGCACTTTTCTGTGAAAACGACATAATAGGTTACGACATGTTTAAATATTTCCCACATTCGCTACCTATGCTAGTATAAAATAAATAAAAATATTTGCCTGTCTATGAAGCTCCCTGATATTTGTGCGACCGCGATAATAAAATAAACTTTTCAGAATACCTCCCTTGTAACGGTATTACTGTAAAGGTTCCAGCTGTTTATTTCAATGACATTCACTCCAATTTCTCATATCACTCGATTTCAAAGAAAATGCGTTTTCAGTTTTTACCTTACAAGGGTCAAAGCATGGTACAATTATACCTTATAGGCAATAATGTCAGAATAAATGAAAAGAAATGCAGAAATGTAGGTTAGCTTTTGTCAGAAAGGAGAGTTGGAGATATGATTTATATGTTGATTCATTCACAAATCATACACTTCTTCTCACAAATGTTATAAAATTAATCTTCAAACAAATCCATTTTCGAGCAATTTTGTTATATTTTTCAAAACGTTACACGCACAGTCACACATTTTGAATATGACTTTGGCATAACAAGCCATAGTAAGAAAAAGATGTAATAATTGTGCCATGGGTCACAGGAACTTCTCCAGTTTCCTAATCAGAGTGTGTAAGAGATATTCATCTGATTTTTTTATAAAACATTTAGTCGGATAAAGCCAACAATTCGGCATTATTAACAGTGTGTATGAATTAATTGGAGTGGCATTTTACACTCAAAATTGTATATTCCCAACATTTGAACTCCATTGAATATAAAATTCAAGAACACAACCATTGCAACAACAAAACGCCTAGGACGACGATTAGAAGCAAATCACTCATCGCATTTTCCACGAATCGTGACTACGCAACAGTTTGGCGTTATGACGACCATACAAAGTGTGGGGGAATCTCCCATAGCGTGTGAGTCACGTCTGAAACACGTAATGGTTGTATAGCCATCTGGCTTGGTTCTCTGGTGACGTATTGACAGACGTCTTCTTTAGTTTCTCTTTAGCTGTGGAATCATATGGTTTGGAACATAAATAAATACGTAGATATGGCTACATTGTGTTTGTTTGTGGTCCACAAATAAAAACAACAACTGTTGCCATATAAGGGTTGCCATATAAACTCAAAATATTACACTAGACAAAAACCAATTTGAAGAAATTTAGGAAACTGTCGCTTCCTGACCTGAAACCTGGAAAACGCCCATATTGTTATTGTAAAAAGTGCAAAAAATATTTATTTTAAAAACGAAATATTTTGGAATCCTCAAAATAAAATTGAAAAACATGAATGAAAATCTAAGAACTTTATATTTCTATCGCTTTCACACCTTTCCTCTAATTGAGCCATTGTCACTGATTGGTCTGTTCCCGTACTACAACAACCTACTAATTATTACAATTTTCTTCTCGTAGATTCTTGTAGTTCGGGAACAGACCATATATGGGTACTTCCGCAGTCACTTACACGACTTTCAGAGGCAAAATCAAACTTTATAATAGCCTAGACAGACGACAGCCTTAATTTGTATTAACAGCCTTAATTCAAATTAATTTGTACATTATCCTCATTTTTATGTGTTGTAAATGCACAAAATCAAACTGAATTTATACTGAATTAAGCAATTTCAATATGGCAATGCTGTAGAAAATAAATTGATTATTGTCAAATTTGTTTACGTTTATGAAAATAAAAATTCGAAATAAAGGCAAAATGCAACATTCCCTCGAGTTGGGCGCTGTTTTATCATCATTATAGCTGCAATTCGTCCTGTTTGTCGTGTATCGTTTTCATAAAGATGTAATACTAAAAAAATATTGTAAAAATGTCAATATTTTCTTCCTACACACAGACAAACAATAGTTTTGAAACAAAAAAACTGGTTCATAAATGCAGAAACTCTCGTCTGTCAGGGGTAAATATTAATTCAAATTAAGAACTATTTAATGCAAATTAAGGCTGTCGTCTGTCTTTGGTATAAGTTAAATAAATCAAAAACAATTACATTTTTACGATTCTATTAAGAGAGAATTGTAAAAATGTATTTGTCTTTGATTTTTTTTTAGAACTTTAGGAAGACTATCAGTAGTAAAAAAAATTTGAGAGCCTCCGATTTTTAACTTTTGAGATAAAAGCCACAAAAGACTTCAAATACACACAACTTTAGACATCATTGCTAATAATGGGAAAACTCTGCGAATATTTTGAACTTTTAATATTCTTGAGCTTTCAAAATTTAAATGAAAATATCCTCCTTCGAAATGAACGCACAACACGTGTTCAGTGGCAATAATTGCAAAATGTTTATTATCTTGAAGTTTCCATATTATATCTTAAGAGCAATATTAATAAAAAGGGAGATATTTATTTACATAAAGTATACATTTTTATTATTTTTAAAAAATATGCCATTCGACATGCATAAAATTTTATGGAATTTATTTTTCAAACAATTTGAAATTGATATATGAGTTCCAAACTAAAAAGGGTTGCCATTATTAATTTCTCAAATGAGACTACCTTCTGTAATTATTGCACTTTCAAAATTTGACATATCCTTTATTTGCGAAAGATTTTCCTCGGTCACTCACGCGACGTATCCCACGCGACATTTTTTATGTCTGCAGTGGCTGCAATTATAGCCACTTAATTAGCATTTATGGTAAGAACAGGAAGAAAAAATAATAAAAGGGGTATTTATTTGTACTTTTTGACGTTATTTCACGTATTTAAGCACAATTAAGGAGGCAAAATCTTCGACTTTGGTTTAGCTTTTGCCGGAAATGTCCATATGTGTAACACATATCAGAATGAGAGTTATTCCATGAATAAAGATTTGCTTTCTCAAACTTTCCCAGCAGACAGATTGAGTAAATTTAATACGGGAGGTCATGAGTTCTCTGCCGTGTTCATAAAATAAAACTGTCATGTTCATAAAATAAACATTTATAAACACACCTTGAACAGACCATTAAGGGTATAAATATCACTGTGCTACAAAACAACAAAAAAAGGTTTTTTTCATGGTTCCTAATGTACCAATTCTGTTTAGTTGGAGTCCCTGGAATACGAAAATGCCGTTGGTTTTTCTGGGTCACTTCGAAAATTAGTTTTATAACGGTAAATGTAGACAAAAACGTGGTCTCATAGATTTTCAATTTGAAACGCGGATAACTTATTTACTTTATAACGGATTTATATTATTCTTTTTTACTTTCGAAGAGTAGAATTTTTCTTTTCAAACACGATATATATTTGGTAAATCGGTTGAGGATTGGCTGAGTTACAGTACTTGAAATGTCAAAAAATACGCATAAAAAGACAAAATTTAATTTTCTTCGGACTGTACGATGAAATTATGATATCAGGCCATATAAGTTTTAATATATTACGGGAAAGAAAATTACATAAGCTTTCGAAAATGAGATAAATAAAAAAATCGGTTCAAAAATGGTTGAGTTATACACATTTTTGTATTGATTCTATGCATCTTGTTTGAAAGGAAAAATTCTACTCTTCGAAAGAAATAAAAGAAGTTATTCGAGTTTAAAATTGAAAATCTATGAAACCACGTTTTTCTCTACATTTACCGTTATAAAATTAATTTTCGAAATGACCCAGAAAAACCAAAGGTATTTTCGTGGTTCAGGAACTCCAACTAAACCCTGAAAAATTTTCGTGTCGTACAGTGTATTTATCGCTTTGCTTTCGTATGCCATCAATTGTCTGATACCTGATAGCAGCGAGAATTAACCCATTCGCATTTTCCCAATAGCCAAGCAAAGTTAAATAAACATCCCACTGTGTTACACTGGTTTTTATTTATTCTGACATGAGAAGCCGCAAGGTACAACTTTTTTCATCAAAATATACCCAACATTGTTCTGTGTTAAAATACCATTTCAGACCATTTTCCAAAAAATAAAAATAATAATAGGTGGCATCTATGACAATGCTTTGGACAGCTCATTGTCAGAGAGACTACTTATGAATGAATAGTATCCAATGAATACGTTTACTCAGTAAACGTTGCTGATCATTTCATTGATAAAATTGCCCTCTCTGCCAAGTAGACAACGTGCACACAAATCATTCGCTCATGCATCGCGCATATGAGCGCACGGGTCAGTTTGTAGCGGGCGCTAATTGTGAAAATAAATAGTCGTAACGGACTTACTACATTCGGTATAACACGATCAACGGCCTTCTAAAATTTCGTTTTTACTAAATTACAATCAAAAAGTACAAGAGTAACAATCCATAATTATTAATGAAACAAACAACAATATTTTATGAACGGTACATAACTCAAAAAACATACAACTTAACAGCTGCGAGAGAAACTAACTCAAACGAGGAACATCGGTCAAATCCGAATAACGGCGTGTGATTCATACCACTGCGAGAAGATCCTACTAACGTCGGAACACATACGTTGTTTAATTCGTGGAATTCCTAGCTATGCTGATGTGAATCATTTTCTACTTTGCAATTTTGATCGAAAACGCCAGTGCTGTTTCTGTAATATGTGCGTATGTATGTGGTTGTGAAGATGGTCATAAACGGGCGGACTTGAGTGACCAGTTAGAGCCATTGCAAATAAGAACACCAGGATGTCAAAACCCTATATATTTGTGGAACTCAAAGTAAACTTGAAAAATATGACTTTTAACAATTTTGCGAACAGTGATTCATGGTTGTTGGTAGTAAGTTTTCGGGTTTTTCACATAAAAAAATATATGGACATCTCGTTAAAAAGGCTGTTTGCAGTTCGGTTAATATCAATGCATGCCGATTCCCTAGAAAATGAAAAGGAAAACGAACCGCGCGATACGTCTAATGTCGGGACAAATATACTGTGCGAAAAAGCTAGTGATATTGCATTCCTTTCCCAAGTATCTCAATCTTCCGACAGCAGCGAGTTCAGTGAAAAAGAACATGTTCAATATGACAGAAATAGACAGATTGAATCCCCCTTTAATAAGATACCACGAACGCCATCTGTCATTCGGGCCGACAATTCGGAATTTGGAATCAGCTGTAGGGAGACTACACCCCCGCCACCGTCTCCTGTGGAAGTTCCGGTGGACCCACGTGTTTGGGATTCTAGTCACATAGCAGCTTGGGTGAAATGGATGACTAAGCAATTTAATATCGAACCGGAACCAGACATAACTAGATTTCCCACCTCAGGAACTGAACTCTGCTCGATGAGCCGAGCAGATTTCTGGGTTTGTGCAGGTTCGCGACAGGGTGGCATTCTGTTCGCGAAACATTTTGCGTTGACACTTCACAATGTTACAGGAAGGGAAACTAGTCCAATGTTAAACGAAGACGAGCCGAGTAAGTATAAATTATAAAGTAAATTTCTATTTAATATTTCACCGATTTTAGGCAATATAGGTGTAGCACATTATAATATGGGTAATGAAAGAGGGGGAAGCAGCTACTATGATTATTAAACGTAGTTCTATGGGGTACAAAAAGTCACCAAATTAAAAAAAAAAAACTGTGTCATAATATACACAATTGTTTTTGTACTTGAAATTGAAATTGCAATCTAGTGTTAAAAAAGTACTGGAACAGACCATATAATTTACAAATTGCTACAGCCTACCTTGAATAATTGTACCACGATTCCTTTTTTGGGAAGAAAAGTTGGAAATTTGATAACAGTTTCATTAATCTTTGGAGGTTTCCAAACCATTCCCGGTTTCAAACAATTGACTTTTGATTTTGTATTCAAATGGAACTTACACAACTTCTTTAATGCCCCTTTAAAGTTTCGAGTGAAAATCTCGGCAACTCTGGAAAATATAGCCGATTTATTGTGGCAGTATCAAGTGACGGCAGAAGGGATTCATGAACCTAAAACGCGTTTTCCTCGAAACTGTGTTTTTACAAATGGCTGGCACGAAACTCAAGAACTAATAATCCAATCGGTTTCAAATTTTGGCATGCTGTTTTCTACGTACATAGCTATCGTACGAACCAGGATGTAACCGGTCAGAATCTTCCTTACTTTCTAACATGGTTTGTGGTCGAAAGTAAGCGATTTTCCAAAAAACCAATTTCATATGTTCGCCATTTTATTAATGTTAATAATCCTAGTTCATACCAGAGCCAGACATGTACTATTCCAATGTCATCGTTTTGAATGGGTTTGTAATTTAAATATAAATTTAATTTATTTGGCATAGTATTCGAAACCATGTCGGGAGAACCCCAGAACGCGTGCGCTCTCGCTAGAGTAAATATCATTATTCTCTCACACACATTCAATTGAAACAACTGAAAATCCAGCTAACAATTTTTTCCGAGCGCTTTGATCTCAGAATTTTTTCAGAATATCTGCACATTTTCCTGTGAATTTTGCCGAAAATCTGCAAATTTTCTTAAGAATGGTGGTGGGTTTTTATTGTTGTTGCTGTGATGTTTACATGAAGTGAACGTAAATCAGACTTTTTTCTTTCGTTGTAAAAAATGAAATGAAAACAGATTTGCAAAATAAGAAAAATCAGTGTACCGGTTTTGCATTATTTTATATGTTTACTTGTGGTTCAGCAGTGGAAGCAAATGCGAGCTTGAGTTGGATTCAAGTGTTACAATAAAAAGTGATTTTAAATTCTGTAGAAGGTGTGACAATAAGAATTATCTATTATAGGTAAGACAAATAAATATCCATACGCATTTCAATATCATTTTCAATTTTGTTTAAATATTTTCTTTTTATCATAGATAAGGGGACTGCTGCCAGAAGGTGTACATTTCTAACTACTAATTTATTGTTATTTTGAATAAATATGATTTTTTTGTAAAGATGCCTGCAAAGAAAAAATAAAATAAATTGAATCCGAATTTTCTACGCTCTGCACGTGCCGGATTCAAACCAATACCCATAATATTCCTGCAAGCATTTTGAAGTGAGTTTTTCAATTTAACATTATAGGATAAGAACTCCTAATACCAGCATGTACCAGTAGTCGGCATCTGTTGTATATAACGTCAAATAACTAAAAAAATACACCGAATATGAAAAATACCTTGAATAATCTTCAAAAATACTTCAACCTAACTCCGTGTAAAATTTCGTCGAGCTAAGTGCATTTATTAAGCCAAAATTTTGCATTTTGTCAATAAGGGTTTTCAATATTAGCGATAATTCACGTTTCTTAAGAAAAAAATAGTGGGCATGTCGATTTTAAAAGACTTGTAACTACATTAAAATTATATACGTTTTAGAACCTATATACAATATGGTGAAAAAAGGCACTCGGGATGGTGAAACGTTTAAAATGCGAAAATCTTTAAAGTGCCGACTACTGGTGCACTTACCCCATAATTATCTAGTTCGAAACATCTCGTTTGTTAAAGGGTGATGCCATTCAATAAGAATGCAAAATGCCAAATTAAAGAAGCCTACCAATGTTCAGTACTAAAATTCAGAATGTAGTACTCGTTTCCTTGATCAAGATCAATATTCTTCCCATTTGTAAAAGTTTGCAATAGTGTTCACTCTGAAGGTTTCATTCGAAGATTAACCATAACCATTAAATAATGAGGGGTATTTTACGTGAAAACGCCACCGAATCGTTATAGAATGTCACACGACAATCGATTTTCTTATAAAAATCCAAAAGCTTGGGTGCTAGTAAAAGATTTTCCTATAGAGGTTCATGTGAAATTATCCTGGACATGACCGATATTTATGTCGTTTTTTTATTCCTTCAGAAATTATTTTTTTTTTTTAATTCAATTTTTAAGAACAAGAACTTTTTGCAACATATAATGTTACCATCAGCTGGCTTGATGCCCACAAGGTAGAGGGTATCTTTTGTCAACAAAGAGGCAAAATATACCATTCCTTGTATATTTGTACCATGAATTATGTATTTCGAAACATCTCTTTGGATGAAATCGGTTACTCCATTCGAGAGTTATCGGGTACACAAGCCAGGCGGATGGACATTTGCAAATCGACTCCAAATTGTCTGAAACGGATTTAGTCCACAAAGAAACATGGACCCAGAAAAACCAATATTTTGCGTAACAAAGTATATATATACCCTCATTAGCCATCAAACTGAGGGTATAACGTATTCGACTGTAGGGGAGACAGGGGCACTTTCGGCATTGGCGTTTTCGATTTAAAGCTCTCAGTGTACATCACTACCATTGATCCATAGGTAGTGATGTACACTAAATCTAATAACATTTCGAAAGTATTTCGTGTATGAAACGTTTCACATTTTAAGTCAGTAACATTAAAAAGTTCTTTGAGATAGAAACAACGTTATTTCTGATGGTGAGTATGTCATTGAGACGTCAACGTTCGCGCTACAAAATATAGCGTTAAAAGTCAAACTTTAAAGGATCTAAATTTTAACCAGACTGATAGCGGTGATAATTACCATGCTATGACTATGGCGCCGAATGTGCCCCATTCAATGCGAATTTGACTTTTTTTACAAAACGGTAAAAAAATTTTAACTAATACTAATATATTGTACGAGTTTTTATAATTAAGTATCAGACGACAATAACCAGCCATAAAGTTTTTATATCTGTTGAATAAGTACTGAGATATAGAGCTCTGAAAAAAGTACCGAATGGTCCCCAGTCTCCCCAACACGTTTATGAACACTTTTTGCGATCAATCCTTGTCGACTGCCAAGGTAAACTGAAGTGTATGCATAGGAATCTTGGTTTTTTGTGTAGAGGTTAGGGTATAACGTAACATTTACTCAAATCGCGAATTAAACGTGTTGCTTAATATACTCACAGGACATCCTACACTTTATAGTCAACTCCAGCAAGTCAAAATCCACCACCACACGATGCTGTCCTTCGCCACTTTTGGAGAGGCAACAATGATATACAAGAGATAAATGCACAAACAGTCATGCCATGCCCTGGCTCAGTGACCCCTGCTGTTTGTTTTTGCGATGCCATTGTTTGCCAACGGAATTCAATGATTCTATTTCCCCCGCTGAAACATCCAGGGGATTATTGTGATTTTTATTAGATACCACATCCTGTGAGAAATTATCATATTTACATCGTTTATTACAGTTCATCACTTTAGCTCTTCGAGGCAATCCCATTCTTTTACAGAGCATTACTCTTGTTGGCTGAGTTAAGCCAGATATGCGTGCGGTGGTCGTGGTGTGAGTATTGACGGCGTGAGTAATTTATAGCCGTGATGCTGTGATGTTGTTGCCGACAGGAACCAAACTTAAAAGTTAACAACTTTTAAATACCTTCGAATTGTTGTTCCGCCCAGTTGTCTGTTTGTAGGTCATAAAGGAAAATGATATCTTCATCAGGTGGAGGCATTTGAGTTTAGTGGAAATCCGAGCAATTTCCACCTTTATATCGCAATTCAATTAAGGACAGCTTTAAGGGAGCAGTTTGAAAACCCTTTTGTTAGTTCATACGTATGTGCGAAGGATAAGTTTCTTATCACTTAATGAGGAAATGTGTTTGTTTTGTCCATTATTTGGAAAGGGTGTGAAATCGATGACCTGCAATATATTTTAGGTTTATCGGAGTCCGAAGATCTACACGTACGCACGTACATATGTGAATTCCAAGGATGCGCATGCCAGTCCTCTCAATTGACCGCAGAGTCAGTGAGTCCTTAATGTTTATACCCTTGAGGACTATTAATGCCCAAGTGGTAACTATTCGGAGATTTCAATCGAAACTGCTATAAAAGCACAATCGACAATTTAACTCCTTCAACGCATACACTAACATCTGTGTTCAAGTTTTTTCGGTTATCGAAAATGTTACAGTTTTACACAGGTTAGGAACATTGCACATTTTGTTGCGGGTGGGCAACGTTGGTGCCCAAATGGTTAACATAATTTATTAAATTTGTATGTGTGTTTGAGCCAATATGAAGGAAGCTTGCGGAATACGGATATCTTAGAACTTATACCCAAATCTTCTATTTCAGTAATATGTCATTTGAAATATTCTTGGCAACAACGGAACACCTTAACCTTTCCAATTTCCAGTGTATAACCGTTTTTTCACTCAAGATCCGGATGACCTCTTCAATGGGTTTTCAAAATTTCTTCATGATTTATTATTAGGTATTTATTTGGGTTTTGTTCAAAACTTTGCACAATGTTATTAGTAAACGTGATTTTATGATTTCTACACACTATATTTATGGATGTTGAGTATATATTTACTTTTATGAAAATTATCCAATTTGACTCATACCAGAAAATTTAAGTTTTTTTTTTGTGAAGAAAACTGTTCCAATTCAATTTTTACACCCAGCCTAGATGCAGAAATGTCTGACAAATGCGTATCTGGCTGGATAGTGTGCACAATAACTCCCGAAAGGTGTTATCGATTTAATCCAAACTTTGCACTTCATAATATTTCTTTCATGTTCGAAGATAGATGGTCAACATTTTGCTGGAAAAATTAATTATATCTGCATAACTTGTTGTCATTATATGAGTTAAATTGACTCACAACCGTAAAAATAGGCACACCACATTCAATAAATAACAATTTTTAGACCAACATGTTTTACAATTAAAAAAAAAAAAACCCTACGCGTGTTTGCTCTTTTCCAGAAAGTGCATAATTGTACTCATGATATGTTTACCAAAGGCACCACACACTATACATCTTGCCGCACAGCCAGAGATTTTTTCTTCAAAATCTTAAAATT
This sequence comes from Musca vetustissima, assembly GCF_032173495.1. NCBI lineage: Eukaryota > Metazoa > Arthropoda > Insecta > Diptera > Muscidae > Musca > Musca vetustissima. The sequence goes on from NW_026873929.1 coordinate 65,975, forward strand.
AATTTTAATACTTCAATAGATTTTTAATAAATGACTATTTTTAAATAAAATTTAAGTTTGGCACGAAGCTAGGAGATTGTAAAACAAGATACGAAAGTAACATTATTTAAAGAAATTCACGGAGAAAACGGTTGTTTTCTAGCAGTGGTGTTGCCGTTTTTGGTGTTCTCTTAAAAGGACGGCGGCGCCAAATGAGTTAATGTATGTGTGACAAAGACACAATGCATGAGAAAAATCATTTTCAAAACTGTCAGCAAATAAATAATTTTGTTTCTAATAATAATAAGATTGAAATGAAATAAAAACGGAACTGAGTTTACGAGTCAAAATTGATTTTTTGTTTCACCACAAAAAAAATCTGCTTTTAGAATTTCAATTGAGCCATTGCACAAATTACAAATATTTAAGAAAAAAGTCCCTTACCGACACTTCACCGGTGTGTTTGAATTGTATGTAATAGTTACAGATGTTGTCTGTATTTTTGCTTAATTCACGAGTAAACAATGAAGATCATATTGTGGCAATAATAACCTCAACTCCCATAATATAATATTACCCTTTTTAAACATTCGCCACGTGGACAATAGATTGTAATGTGAACTGCGTTCAATTGGTTTAGTTGGGATTTCAGTAAGTGCATGCGCAAGTGTCACTTCAATGGGAACTGGCTGTGTGTGTGAATGTCTACTGGATGTTGTGCCTTTGACTCGGTGGCCTCCCATTTGTTCATTCCTTGCCTCTCACCGTTGGGATGTTTGCACTCCTGTTGTTCCAGTTCCACGTTGCAAGCAGAGTTTGTTAGTACGGCGATGACAGTTGCCGGAGAAGTCTTTAAAACAACGGACGTAAATCGCTCGCAAGTGCACAGTCGAATATTTATATCATTATTTTCGGTGTTGAAACAAATATATATTTTGTAATATAAACTGTGAACTGTGTTATCACAATGAGCGTGAGTGTTGATGTTGGCGTTATGTGGCGTCTTTCTGAGGATATAAACCGCCGATATGCAGTTCGTATGCAGCCACCGCCACCCCCGCACCATCACCATCCGCATTATCAAGTGCACACACCACATCATCACCATCATCATACCGCAACCATGCGTTCGGTGCTCTTTAATGGTCCGTAATTGGGATAGTTAATAAGTATAAAAAATCAAATGTATAGGTCTGAACAATCGGACACAACTGTTCATTTATATTTCTTCAGATGCCTGTTATTCTTAAATTGAAATGTAAATCCTATATCTGATAAACCGTCGGACTGCATTAAATCCGAATGGAACGCAAATTCTTGCAGTCGAATTGTTGCCCATACACAACGCCAACAAAATTAAGCGAATTTACAGAAAAAAACTGACAATCGCAAATGCATCAACAAAAATCTGTATTAATGTTTGATAATGTAATCAGGTACAGTTGTTTGCCGCGTATTAGCCATACATGTTTCTAATGTACGTTCCCACAACAAATGAAGAACTAAGCTTTTTCCATGCCGACATTAATTTTCTAAACTTTGAACAACATCTTCGGCATTTGCAGGTTGGCTTTCAATTAATTGATATGCAATTTCATAGCGTATGTATCAGGCATGTCACAGAAACGAATTCCGATCGAAAGTGGAATAATTTCCGCACTTAGCTCCTTCAGAAAACGGAATGAAACTAGTTTTTATTTTATAGGTTGATTTAAATTTTTTCAGAAATGTATTGTGTAAAAAATGTATTGTTTTTATTTATAAATACACATTTAAATACATATTTGTTGTTTTTTGTTTCATTAAAAATGTTGCATTTTAAGTTAGCAATAGCACTGTGCTACAAAACAAAAAAATTATTCAGAAAATTACTTTTGGTTTTACCTTTGGTTTTTCTGGGTCACTTCGACAATTAGTTTTATAACGGTAAATGTAGAGAAAAACGGGGTCTCATATATTTTCAATTTGAAACGCGAATAACTTATTTACATTCTAACGGATTTATATTATTATGGATGACTTATACACATTTTTGTATTAATTCTAATCTCTAAAGGAACTATGGGTATATCTCTAATAAATAGTTGTTTTTTATAAAAACAACAAACTGGGATTCAGCCTGACTATTTTGCAAAAACAAAATTTGAAGTAATATGAAAAATAAATTCCATAAAATTGTATGTATTTCGATTGACATATTTCCAATAAATTAAACAAAATATATTTTCTAAAGCTGAACATTGCTCTCAAGATTTAACCATGGTTGTTAAAACTTATATTTATAAGTTTTAGTGACAGGGAACTTCAAAATATTTATAAATTTCAAGCGAAGATATTATCATTTAAATTTTGAAAGCTGAATACTGTCAAAGGGAAATTTATTAAAAACTAGAAACATATGACTGCATGAGACTGCCTTGTATAATTATGTCATGATATCAATAAATAATTCTTAAAAAATATTTGAAATAAAAACTCAAAAGATGGGTCTTGACCTAAAGAAACGATTCGATTTCAAAAGGTCTTATCGGACCATCTCGCTGAGGGAAAAAAGACAATGTCAATAAATAGCAACGACAATAGCAAGGACAATTAGTTTCAATAAAATCAGCAATAAGCCGTAACCAATGGCACTGAATCTCAACGCTTAAAGAGATCAAGACGAATGCATTCCTCACAAGGCGTCAACATTTGACAAATTTGCAAATCTCGTATAAAGCTAGCGGAATATCAGATTTCATTTCAACTTCCAAAACACAATGTTTCAAATATTTAATTTTAATATGAAGTTAATGGTGTATCGTCTAGAAGGGTCAAGATGTTGAAAATGTTTAAATTCCATACTACTACAGTTTTTGATAATTTCTTCAAGTAAGCCTTACTCTTTTTATTGTACCATGGTTGTAAGTATATTATATCTCTGCTTCTAGTGGATTGAAGGAAATACACCTGTGCTCTGACTGGTGGCTTTATTCAAAGTTGTTATTAAAATTCGGATACTATTGCGGTTTTTAATTTTCTAACGTTACATGGCAATATAAATTTATTCATTTGCGAAATTATTGGGGTAATCGGATTTAAAAAAAATCTAAATAGAACTATGGAAAAAATCGGAAAACCTGTAAAATGTCTCCAAATATTTCATAATCGCATTGAAAATCTATATTTTGTTTATTTCAGCAAACGTTTCGATTTCAGCAAACGAAGAAACAAAAATAAATTCTGTCATAATTAAATTCGTTCAACTCTAAAAATTCGTACGTCGACGTATTTCGGCTACATTTGGTCTGTTCCCCTTACTTTTTTAATAGTAAATATAGTAAAAGGGAAACATTTCAAAATCGCACTCAAAGTACAAAATAATTTCAAAATTTTCGGGAAGGCAAAAATTGTAAAATTAGTAGATTTTTTTAGGTTATGGAACGGAACTATTGTAATATATGCGTTTTACTTTTGTAGTGAATAACATCGGACGTTAGTTGTATTTTAGGTAGTGCTCAAAAGTGTAAAACGTACATGTTCAAAGTTTTATAAACATTGCAAATTATTTTAATTTTTTTATGAGCATTTCGGGGAAAAGATAAACCAAAGACGAAGAATTTTTTCTTTAATGGTTCTTATACACGTGAAGTTACGACAAAAGTACAAATTTATCATTTTTTTCTTCTTGTTCTTAGCATAAATACTAATTAAAGACTACAAATATGGATACAGCAGAAATAACTGCAAAATTAAAAATGTCGCGTGGGTTAAGTACATCAATAATGCTCGATATTTCGCTCTATTGTGGAGTTTATCTCAAATATAATGAAACCCCATCTTTTGTGGATTTTATCTCAAAGGCATAGTCCCTTATAATGAAACCCCCTAAGTAATGTTAGTAATGGGCACGTATACTTTGCCACTGAAGACCTTATTTCATGGCATAACTATACAAGGTAGTCCCATGCAGTCATATGTTTCCAATTTGTTCATAAATTTGCCATTGACAGCATTTAGCTTTCAAAATTTAAATTAAAACATCTTCCACAAAATGTACGCATATCATGTGTTCAGTGGCAAAAATTGCTAAATCATATTTATAAATATTCTGAAGTTCCCTGCCTCTAAAACTTGTAAATATAAGATGTAACAACCATGTCTAAATCTTGAGAGAAATGTTCAGCTTTAGAAAATATATTTGGTTTAATTTATTGAAAACATGCCAATCGACATACATACAGTTTTATGGAACTTATTTTTCATATTATTTCAAATTGATTGATGAGTTCCAAATTAAAAAGAGTTGCCATTTTAAAATTCTCAAATGAGTCTACCTTCTGTAATTTTGACATGCTTTATTTATAGGCCATGCCGTTAATCAATTTTCCAAAGACCGGCATTTTAACGACGTTGTAATAAACGATTTCGACATGACATTTCATAATAAACAGTAAACATGGTACCAAGGTATATTAAGAAGGTAACCGTATCAAACCAGCTGATGGTAACATTATATGTCATAAGAATTTGTTGTTGTTTTTGATTTTTTTTAAACCCATTTGTAAACAAAAATTTAAAAAAATTGAAAATCTATACTAATAAAAGAGTAAAGTGATTGACTGACTGACTGACTGATTTAACGATTCATCAACGCCCAGACGAAACGGCTGAAGCTAGAATCTTGAAATTTTGGGTGAGGGTCACTCTTGGCCCAAATGTGACAGATAAGGCTGGGTTTTTGGAAATTCGTACTAGAACGATACGAAAAGTACTAAAAAGTACTAGATATGATATTATTTGTATTTGGCGAACCAGTAGAGCTAGAACTCTGAAATTTGGATTGAGGGTCACTGATGGAGTGTAGGATAGATGTACCAAAGGGTTTTTGGAAATTCGAACTACAACTATCCGAAATGTACGAAAATGTACTAAATTTGGTACAATTCTGTAGCATGAGAACGGATAGAGCTAAAAACTTGAAATTTGGAATGCGAATTAGGGTTGGGAAGTAGGGTCGATATAAGGAGATGGTTTTGAAACCGTGTACTCATGTGTACGAAAAGTACTATATGGTACTATATTTGGTACAAATTTGATTTGGAGGTACAAATGGAGCTAGAATCCTGAAAATTGAAAGTAACATTACCGTCGGAGTATAGGATTGTGATATGTACGTAGTTTTGGAAATTTGTTACTTATGTGTACGAAAAGTACTAAATCGTACTATAATTGGTACAATTTGGATTTGGGTGAACCGATAGAGCTGAAACAATGAAATTTGGAGTTAGGATCATTTTAGGCGTGTAGGATTGGGGTCAGGACTCAGTTTAAGACATTATTACTTATGGGTACTAAATGGTACTAAATTTGGTGCAATTTGAATTTTAGGTGAACCAATTGAGCTAGAATCATGAAATTTGGAGTCAGGACCATAGTTGAGGTTTAAGATTGAGATATGTAGGGAGTTTTAAAAATTTGTACTAATGTGTACTAAATTTGGTACAATTTTAATTGTGGGTGAACCGATGGAATTGGAATCCTGAAACTTGGATTTAGGATCACTGTGTGGGTGTTGGTTTGAGTTAAGTAGGAAGTTGTGGAAATTCGTACCATTGTGTACTAAATTTGGTACAATTTGAATTGTGGGTGAACCGATAGAGTTGGAATCCTGAAATTTAGATTTTAGAGCACTGTGGGGGTGTTGGTTTGGGTTAAGTTGGAAGTTTTTGAAATTCGTACTAAATGGTACTAAATTTGGTACAATTTGAATTTTAGATGAACCAATTGAGCTAGAATAATGAAATTTGGAGTCAGGATCATAGTTGAGGTTTAAGATTGAGATATGTAGGGAGCTTTAAAAATCTGTACTAATGTGTACTAAATTTGGTACAATTTAAATAGTGGGTGAACCGATAGATTTGGAATCCTGAAACTTGGATTTAGGATCAGTGTAGAGGGTAGGATTGGGGTATGCAAGAAGTTTGGGAATTAGTACTACTGTGTACTAAATTTGGTACAATTTGAATTGTGAGTGAACTGATAGAGTTTGAATCCTAAAACATGGATTTAGCATCACTGTGGGGGTGTAGGACCGGGGTATGTAGGAAGTGTTGAAATTTTGTATTACTTTGTACTAAATTTTGTACAGTTTGAATTGTGGGCGAACCGATAGAATTGGTATCTTGAAACTTGGATTTAGGATCATTGTGGGGTGTAGGATTGGGGTATGTAGGAAGTTTTAAAAATTCGTACAAATGTGTACTAAATTTTGTTCAATTTAAATTTGTGGTGCACCAATACAGCTGGAATCCTGAAATTTGGAGTTAGGGTTACCGTTTGGGTTACAGTTTCAAAATACACTGCGTATCATAACTATAGACGCACCCTTCATTCAATTGGTATGTTAGTTGACAAATAAAATGGACCCATTAAGTTATTGTTCACAATAAAACGATCAAAAACACATATTATTCAACAAAAATAATTAATTTATTCTTTATGGTTTCGCCGAATTCTGCCCTTTCAAAATTGCTGGTGTTGCATAACTATAGACGCACTTTTGCAAAATTAGAAAAAATTATTTTTTAAAACTTAAATAAAATAAAATAACTATTATAAATAATGGGTGGGGCCTCCCTTATTTTGAATAAGTTCAAAAATTTTATCCATCACACTGTTGATCAAAATTATTCGCAAGTCTTCATCGATTGACCGCCATTCATCGATAATCACTTCTTGGAAATAAAATAATGTTTGGTATTGGCTGTTTTCTGCATAGACACGACGAGTCAAGATTCCACACATGTTCTCGATCGGATTCTGGTCGGAAATTTTAATAATTTTCGATTTTAACCATACTTGAGTATGGCCACTTTTATGAACTGGTGCGTTGTCCTGCTAAAAAACGAGTCCTTGATTGTTGCTGCTTTCCCAAAATGGCAATAATTTGTCTTCCAAGACTTGAATGTACTCCATTGAATTCATCCGACAACATGGAAATGAAACTGTGTATTAAATGGCACTAAATGGCACCGATAGAATCCTGAAATTTGAAATTAAGATTGGGTTATGTGGGAAGTGTTGGAAATTGTTATGTTAATGTAGGAAGTTATGACAATTTATATTTTTATGTTTACTAACTGGAACTTAATTTGGATTTGGGTGAAGCTATATGTGAAATTTGGAAATTTAACTAAATGACACCAAATTTTGTATAGTGCTTGATTTATTTTGCGGTCAGAATTTGTGTGTAGGGTACTAAACGGTTTTAAAAGTGTTAATATTGGTTGGTATTGGATTTTAAATACTTCCCACATTCGCTGACGAAGTAGCGGGTATATGCTAGTAAAGAATAAAAAAGTATAAAAAGGCATAGCGGTAGGCTATGGAGATGGTATTTCATTAAGAAGACCATGGAATCAAATACAAGACCTTGGGATCGAAAAGAAGATTTGGTTCGATAGGTCCTTTTTGTCCTCTTTATACATTGTTTTCAAAATTTTCATGTGAGGGCATGACAAAACTACGTAAAGAATAGCTTAAATCTTGTTATCTCTCACTGCATCCGATGTCACCAACATTATCACATTTAAGCGCACTTTTGATGTATCTTTCTATCAAAAATCAGATATTTACACAACTTATTTTAAATATTTTCAATTTTCAAAAAGTAAACAAATATTTTTTTCCAAAATGCTTAATTCTGATTGGTTGAATTTAATTCGCTTCGAGTTTTTTATGTCACGGCGAAATTAGTATTATTCACCTGGTAAACAATTTTGACATATCATGTTCCCAATTCGCCGATGCGGCTACCTTGTATATCTACCTTGCATGGTACAATTATAAAAAGTAAATGTAAACAAATATTTTTTTCAAAATGCTTAATTCTGATTGGTTGAATTTAATTTGCTTCGAGTTTTTTATGTCACGGCGAAATTAGTATTATTCGCCTGGTAAACAATTTTGACATATCATGTTCCCAATTCGCCGATGCGGCTACCTTGTATATCTACCTTGCATGGTACAATTATAAAAAGTAAAAGTAAACAAATATTTTTTTTTTCAAAATGCTTAATTCTGATTGGTTGAATTTAATTCGCTTCGAGTTTTTTATGTCACGGCGAAATTAGTATTATTCGCCTGGTAAACAATTTTGACATATCATGTTCCCAATTCGCCGATGCGGCTACCTTGTATATCTACCTTGCATTGTACAATTATAAAAGGTAACAGCAAATCCCAGCTGATTTGATTCCAACGTAATACTAGTGTCAATATGAATTTGACAAATTATGTTTTTAAAAATCACCCAACAGGAAAATTGCGAACGCATACAGTTTGAAATTGTTCTTTATTAAATTTACTCAATCTGCCTGCTGGGAAAGTTTGAGGAAGCAAATCTTTTTTCATGGAATAACTCGCAATTCCCTGCATTTTCATATGTGTTACACATATAATTGGCAATGGCTCAATTAAAGGAAAGATGTGGAAGCGATAGATATATAAATTTGATAGATTTTCATTCATGTTTTTCAAATTTTATTTTGAGGATTCGAAAATATTTCATTTTCAAAATTTATATAATTTGTTTGTTTACATTTCATTTTCAAAATTTATATAATTTGTTTGTTTGTTTACATTTCATTTTCAAAATTTATATAATTTGTTTGTTTGTTTACATTTTTCTGTCAAATAACGTTGACACTAGTATAACTTACAACAACAAATTTCCATGTGGTTGTTGTATCGATTGTTGTACAACAACACTTGCTGTTACCTTCTATTATTATATGACAGAAAATTTAAGTTCCGTTCCAGAATCTAAAAGAATCTACTAATTTTTTAAGGGAACACAAACAAAATGACGTTCTATTTGTAAACTTTTTACTCGAAACTTTTGTACGAGTAAAAATGGTAAACAGGAATGCCAACTTCTGATTAGCTGTTATATTGATTTTGAAGTATTCCCGAACTTTTTAAATTATTTTTTACTCTGAGAGCGATTTTGAAATATTTCTCTTTTACTAGCTATTTTATTAAAAAAAGTACTAGAACAGACCATTAATATCATGGCTATATTTTTGCTGGAATTTCATATTGGTTGACTGGTATATGTATCTGTTCTTCAAACTAAAGTTAAGCTTAAACTGCATTTGTTTTAGAACATTTGGTTCAACATCCTCTATGAGGATTTATTTGACATATGGGGTAAGTGCACCAATAGTCGGATAAAGATTTTCACATTTTAAACGTTTCACGATCCCGAGAGCATTTTTTTTCACTATATTGTATTTAGGTTCATGTTTCCAAATTTTGTTTAATCCTCGATTCAATAAAAATTTGTCTAATTAACTTGTATGTATAAAAAATAATTTTATTTATTAAAATATTCCAAATATAAAAACAATTATAAAACATCCAATTATCGGCATGGGTAAATAAGGCATTTCAAAGGTTAAAAGAATTTAAGATTAAAACCATGTCTTCCATTATATAAAGCCACTCAAAAGTAATCGTCATTTAGTGTACTACTTTAACATTTTTCCAATTTTGAGCCAAAATGATAGAAAAGGTGCTTATTATTCACTCATATGCCGACTATAGGAAAACCTTAAAAACATTTTGTTCCAATAGATAAAAATATCATAATTACAAATATTTTTTAATGATTTTAAATTCTAAAGTATTCTCCTTTATGTTCTTTACAATTACGAAGAAGATCCTTGTGAAAAATATATAATATTAATGTAGTTACAAGTCTTTTGAAATCCACATGCCCACTAATTTTTTTCTTAAGAAATATGAATTATCGCTAGTGTGACAAACCTAAGTGACCAAATACCAAATTTTGACTGAGTAAATATACTTAGCTCGATTAAATTTTAGACAGAGATAGGTTGCAGTGTTATTGAAGATTATTCAAGGTATTTTTCATATTTAGTTATAGGATTTTTAGTTATTTGAAGTTATATAAAACAGATGCCGACTATTGGTTCATGCCGGAATCAGGTGCGTTTACCCTATATTATGGAATTGACAATTTATATCTACTGGCGTTAATAAATCCGATACAATGTAAAAAAACTTTAAATAATTGAGAGTTTCAATTCAATGAAATCGAATGTACATCCACATTCGAATGAATTTTTAATATTTGTCTTTGTTTCTTGTATTCCTTGTGTGCGTAGATCCATATCAGCTTTTAAATGCGGCTTCACACCGATTGGTTGTTCAAGGTTCGGGGCAGATACAACTGTGGCAGTTCTTGCTGGAGCTGCTTGGCGATTCGTCAAAAAGCAACTACATAGCATGGGAGGGAACGAATGGAGAATTCAAGTTGGTCGACCCCGACATGGTGGCGAAGCTCTGGGGAGAGCGAAAGGCAAAACCGAATATGAACTACGACAAACTCAGCAGAGCTTTACGGTAAGTAAACATATGTACGAGTGTATCTGTGTTCGAACACAAGAGCGACCACATACACCAACTGAATAGTGCGCAAGGCATGTTCACAGCTAAAACCATACATATGAACAAACGTCTCTATGTTTACTGGATATGGGTATTTCCGCGAAAAGGTCAACCAAAACCGTAAAGTTGTTGTTTTTAATTGTACATCGATAATTCAACTTACGACAGCTTAAATACTAATGTAATGACTATAAATATTTATACAACTGCACAGTAAGCTGCGGTGGAAAACATATTGCATGAGTGACCCACAAAAATACTTCACAAAGAAACACTTGCACAATCAAAGTGCAATTATAATACATTTTATTATAAAAAGTATATTTAATTTACTAAAAAAATAATGGTAAATACCGAAAAAATTATGTTTGATTAACATTTAAAACATTTTAAATTTTATTCTGGCGCAGAAATGCCGATATGTTTTCTGGAGTTGTTTTAAAGCGTCTCATCAATGAAGCCAAACGATCGAAAACGGAACTTATCATAACACAGCTAACCAAATAGCCAAACTAAACACTTGGCAAAGATGTTTTAACTGATAACTTCAATGAATCCTAAACATGAGTTTTGTGTGATATTTTGGACACTTTTCGCAGGTCTGATGAATCTCTGTCTTGTGTCGACTGGAACATTTTTTACTCACTTTAAATTAAAAGGGTGATAGTTTGTGGGGGAGGTACCAGAACTGATAGATTTACACAGCCGATAGCTGCACTAAATGTAATTGGTCTTTTCTCATTCTTCAAGAATCTACTACTTTTTACTACCATAACAAATTTTCCGTTATGATATCGAAGAAAATAGCAAAATCTAGTAGATTCTTGCAGTACGAGAACAGACTACACACGATGTTACAAAGTCCAAATTAATGGATTAAATCGGATACTCAGTTCGCTTCAGAAGTACCAGAAGGAGTGGACCGATTGATCGCATCTTCGGACTTGGTTATTACAAATACTGACCCTTTATGGGGAGGAAATATAAGTAGTGACCTATAACTCCCGGATAGTCCGTTCGCATAATATAAAATTAATCTTCTGTGCCGAATGTGCCCCAATCTTCCTTACTGGAAAACTTGCATTTTTAAATTTAATAGCAACCATATAATGCGTGAAACGTTTTTCATGTACTTTCAGATACTACTATGATAAAAATATTATGACAAAAGTCCATGGCAAACGATACGCGTACAAATTCGATTTTCATGGCCTGATGATAGCATGCCAAACTCAGGCACAGGGCTGTGATGCTTCCGCGACCATTGGTATGCTCAGCCCTTACAAAGTTCCTCACCACCAGCATAGTCATCATCATCCGTATCATCCGTCGCCTCAGCAATCTACCATACATCCGTCCACATCGGACACACACCACAACATACATGCTTCCACATCAAATTCCAATGCTGACCAAACGACATCTCCCACATCCGGATCTAATATGGGATTTCCTTCGCCGGCAATGGAAGTCATAACACCTCATGCTGCGAGTAATACTCTAACGGGACTCGTCCACTCAACCCGGACTTCGGCGGAGAGTGTGACCACCGAAGACGTGTCATCGACAACCAACGATTCGTCCACACCATCCGTGCTCCCGTCATCGTCGTTAAATTCTCGAAACCCTTACTGGACTTATTGCAGCTCTAGCCTCGAGTCCCGGTCGTCGCAAACGGATGCATTTAATTAGCTGGAGGACAGTATGAATGCTCTTCCGGCAATTCAACTCCACATCAAGAGCACATAATGTCTGCATTGTCCTTAACATCACCACCCGTCGAGTAGACACAGCACAAAGGTCGATCCTCGTTTCATTGGCGCTTAATATTATGTGTGATACGATGTAACCCATTAAACCGGTATTAAGAAGACACACGTGAAGGACTGCCGCATCCACAGTTCATTTTATGTACATACATCGCATAAAAGCTCATTTATTGTTAGTAATATGTGTACACGTATAGACAAATTGTAGTATGTAATTAGTTTGGTCAACTACAAGCATTTTAAATGTTACGCAGGTACTTATTTCACCCCTATAAAAGATGTGTCCGATGGGAACACTCGGACTTTCAGATTGAATAAACTGTATGTATCTTCCTAAGGAAATCGTTGTTTTATTTGAGATCGCATGATAGGATGAGAATAACACCAACATTAATTTTCATTTGTTATTTTATTTCATACAAAGAAATGCAAAAAAAATCACGATTTGTATTTATGTCGGTTTTGCAGCAAATGAACGATACTATTTTAAAATGCGTTTAATTCACGCAGGTCGGTGCAAATATTAAACGGTACACCAAAAACTGCAATGAGTAACTTGTATATGGTGATATATAGTCCGCCTCCTTTTGTAATAAGGCTGGGAAAACGTTACCTAGTCTAGCTGTTTTGAATGGCGAAAAGCTCTTTAATTCATCGCGCACCATTTTCCCATCCCTTAAATCTAAAGATAACTTCTTTCAACTATCTTACTTCTCTACAAGAGCTAAAACACACCTTTAAGGATCTAAATACACACCTTTATGGATAAAAGAGGGATAGGGATACAAGAGATAAAAACACACCTTTAGGGATAGGAACCAAACGCGTTAAAAAATACCATAATGTTAAAAAGTTTTGGAAACACATCGGAACCAACACTCTCAGACTTGACGACACATAAAGCAAGGGTAACATTATCTTTAACAACACAAGAGTTTGGAAATAAGTGAGCCTCAACAACATGGCCAGTAAGATCCACTAGACCTTAAATGGGGGCTATTCCAAAAAATATATGGGTTAATACCCATACATTATTGCATTCATTGTTACACAGGATTGCAATAAATTGAAATTTATCACAACCAATCCACAACCTACCTTTTAACTTACTGGTCCACATTACCCGCATATACTGGTCCACATTACCCGCCAAGTTGTTTTTATTCGCAGTTATGATTTTTTTTAAATATAACGCAGTAACATTTTTATAGTCAAACATATATAATGTTTGACCTGGAGTATATTTAGACGACAAATCTACTATGTCGTGAAAACAATTTGTTTTCAGTTTTTATCGTTGGTACGCCCAGAATACCAAAAAAAGAAAATGGTGGTCCACATTACCCGAAGCTACACTAATGTATTTCGTTAACGCAGTGGGTTAAAATTGTCAATTCCCTGCAAGCATTTGGAAGTGAGTTTCTCAATCCCTTGGTTAATGAGTCACTTCCGCGTCACTTCTTTCCCGAGTAAAGGCGACAGTTTGTATATTTACAATAACAAAGCTATTGTTGTCTACCTTCTATCGACTTGGAGTTACTTCTAAGTGTCGTTTTGGAGGATAAAAGAAGACAGCTTAAATTTTACAATAACAATTTGCACAGTTTCAAAATGTTATCTTATTTGTTTGGGAAAACAGAGGAGAAAACATATAAATAACTCAGTTAAGGTAAGATTTTCAATGTGATTGGCAATCGACAAAGAAAAAGTGAATTAAAATTTATTATTAATTAAAAATAATAATAATATATAAGTTTTTAGATTATTATCTAAAAATTAATAAAAGAAGTTTAAAAAATCATTTTTATATTTGTGAATATATTAAAGTTATTATTAAAAAAAAAATGTGAATATCCATTTAGACTGGCTAAACAAATCGCTTTCGCAAGAAGTAAGTAATGCTAAAGTGAAAAAGAAGTGACGCCTAGGCGATAGAAACAGTTGCGGAATACAATCGCTTTCTTATCGCGGAAGTCACCTCATTCGGGAAGAAATGAACCACTCCCGCGTCACTTCTACGAAGTCACTTCCGCGTGTCTTCCAAAAAGTTATCCAGACGTTACTTCTTTGAAAGAATGGTTAAAGAAAATGTTCTTCCATATATGATATTCATAATGACATACAATTTCCTCCTCTCTTTCCCCCCAAAAACTTATTTCTGTAAATATTCACTATATGCCTTATACCACGTAATGGTGGAGACAACAATACTTTTTTTAGACTTCACCCATGAATCCATACTACTACTTTGTCTACGACGAATAATGGAAACAAAGTACAACTAAGAGATGACATTAAATTTATTAATTATTAAAGCCAACGAAAACATGATCAATTGGATACATATCCTGAGGAAAGATAAAAAAGCAATGGATGCAAAAATCAGTGAGTGATGAGAGTTTGATGGACATTGAAGTTGAACAGAGTATTTCGTTTCTCGTGTTACGGCATTGTGGAACGCTACGATTTTTAGTGTACCAACAAATGTACACTTCGATTTATAGTGGTATCCGGTATCCAACATGTAGAACACTACGATTATCGGTGTGCTCCGGCACAGTAATATTAAATATGTTTTAATGTTTGTGTTCCTGAACCCTAACTGTAAACATATTTTGGTGTTTCTGTAGCTGGAGCGGTACATCATTTCAGAGTACCGTTTCTTTTCAAACACTGTGGAAAACACATTAAATAAGTGATCGCAAATAATATGCGCTTCTAAGATATACCGGCTAACAGCATTTAATCGGAGTTAATCTATCTCCATTAGCTTCGATTAAATATTGTTAGCCGAAATTATAAAGTATGCGGAAAAGCATATATATATTTCATAATAATTTCTCCTCAATAGCTTTTTTAGTTGTCTTATAGCCTAGATAGCCTAGTTATTGCATTAACTGCCTTAATTCAAATTAACTTGTACATTATCCTCATTTTTATTGTTTGTTAATGCACAAAATCAAACTGAATTTAAACGGCATATACATTAGAACTTTTTACCGGGTTAACCTACTTTATGAGGATTTATTTGACATATATGCAAAGGAATTGACAATTGAATCCCACAGGGTTAACAAAATCCAGTTAAATGTAAAAATGGATTAAGCAATTTCAATATGGCAATGCTGTAAAAAATAAATTAATTGTTATCAATTTTATTTACGTTTATGAAAATAAAAGTTAGAAATAAAGGCAAAATTCAACATTTCTTCAAATTTGGAGCTGTTTTATATTCATTATAGCTGCTAGTTTTCTTCCTGTCATGTATAAATTTCATAAAGATGTAATCCTAAAAAACATTTTAAACAAATGTCAATATTTTCTTCCTACACACAGACAAACAATAGTTTTGAAACAAAAAACTGGTTCATAAATGCAGAAACTTTCGTATGTCAGGGTTAAATTCTAATTCAAATTAAGAACTTTTTAATGCAAATTAAGGCTGTCGTCTGTCTATGGTATTAGCTTCATATACCATAATTGTGGACAATTTCCATAATGATTTCACATTTTCGTGACAATTTCTAAGAATAAGTTGCTTTTGTGCCTTTTGTTTTTTTTTTGGAAAAGTAAACGAACTATACTACTGTTATACTTTATTTCGTGCGAGCGTGAGGCCCCTTTATAAAGATTGCTTGGCAATGGTAATTACCTCAATTGAATTACTGAAGAAGGTACACAAAAGCGAAATTCTAATGTTCTCCATGAATATGAATTAATAGTGGGGAATTGCGATAGTCGTCGCTGCCAGTCTCAGTTATTAGATGAAGGCAGACGCATTTACTTGACACCAAAGCGCATCGGTAAAATAATGTTGGTTTCGTCTGTCGCTTTAGCTTTTGCCGGACTTCTAGTATGTGCAAGTGGATCAGATCATGGTAGCTACGTTTATGTATAAATTTTATTAATAACTACTAAAATACGATACACTTCTACGTTACAGACTTAACGGGTGATACAGGTCGAGATTTGCTCAAGAAAACATTACTGGCCAACTACCACCCATCGTCAAGACCAGTACAAGCCTTAAACGAGACCGTAATTCTTTTCGTCAACATAGAAATGCAGCATTTCGATTATCTGGAAAAAACTGGAGTGTTTCATATGGTTGGACTGTTACATGTGGTAAGTGTTTTTTTTTTTTATTTTAATGTTATGTAATTTCCCTTTTGTCACATTGACATAACTGAAACCACTGAAAGTAGACTTTTGACCTAAATCTGTTTACTATATTGACACATTGTTCGGTGTTCGAATAAATAATATAAGAATCTGAATGTAGCCACAAGTCTAACTTATATAAAGTTAATGCGATACCAGCTCGTTATTTCATTGAATTTGTAAAATGAACTGCCAGAACATATACAAATTGCAGCTCAAAAATTGGACATATGCTTAGAAAAAGCTCCGGCCTACGACGGCTTTCATATCGTAGGAAATGGTTAGTAAAATTGTTCGTACGCATCAAAGATTTTGTAGTCCACCCATGTTTCTTAATATTGTCAGCACTTTCATGTTTCCCCTACCTGCTCCATACATTCTCAATTTGGACAGCTTGCTTTATATATTATGCCTCTTTACATCTATTCCAGAGGTGGCGCGATCCAAAATTAGCATGGAATCCCCGGGATTACGGCAATATTACATATATAACCATTGCTCAACGCCACATTTGGATTCCCGACTTGGAGTTCTACAACAATGCGCCTAACAAATTTATTCGCATGCACCGGAATGGGTTCGTTACTGTTAAACAGAATGGCGTGGTGTTTTGGAGTGACGCAGTTGATGTCAACATTTTCTGCACAAAAGATATGCAAAAGTGGCCCCACGACAGACACGAGTGTCACTTGGTTTTGGGCTCATGGACATTTGACGGGTTCGAGGTGGACATAATGCACGTCAATGCAAACGAAAGCATGAGCTTTTCAAATGTTAACATGCACAATATGGAATATAAGGTGGTTAGTTACAACGCATCACACGTGTCCAAATATTATCCCTGTTGTATTTATCCCTACACGTCAGTGGACTACAATATTACGTTTGAAAGGGAGTCTTCCTACGCCGTTGTTTTCCGCTGTCCCGCCATTTCAATAGCCATGTTTACACTCCTGAGCTTATGTCTGAATCCAAAACGGACTGAAAAGCTGTGGATCAATGCCATTAGCATGTGGTTAATAACGGGAGAATTGATTTATTTCGCGCAAAATGGACAAAACTTCTCCAGAGAAACACCCAACATAGGTAATTTCGAGTTGCTCTATTTATTGAAATACTTGTATCTAACATAAATATACGTTTAATTGCAGTCATTTTCTTTGGCGTCAGTTTCGTATTGGTGACCCTTTCACAATTAGTTGCTGTATTTTCAATTTTCGCCACAAGATCAGCCTTTAGGAGCAAGTCACCTTTGTCCACAAAATTTAGCAGATTTTTAAATTCCACCCTCATTTTGAAATTGGCAGCTGAGGAAGCAAAGCTGCGTACTGTAAGCCACTGTTCAAATAACTGCCGTTGCACAAAAACGGAGGACGACTCTCACCTAATAGACCGGTGTCACTCATCGGACGATTGGCAACTACTCGCAAATGTGTTACAGCGGACCACTTGTTTTTTCTTTTCCCTAATATATTTAATACTGTTTTCCATTTATTTTGTGTAAAATGATATCCCCAATTTTCGAAATGAATACATCTTCAAAACGAATGCCATTCGAAATTACTGATTATCTATATCTATCTATATATAGTATATCTATCTATATGTACATATATATAAAAATGAATTGCTGTTCGTTAGTCTCGCTAAAACTCGGGAACGGCTGAACGGATTTTTCTTATCTTAGTCTTGAAGTGTTCGTCGATCTTCAGGGAAGGTTTAAAAGGTGAGAAAAAATCGAAAACCGCGAAAAATTTGCAAAAATGTATTATGAAGCATATTTGCATTTCCACGAATTTAGTATCGAGCTTTTTTGATTGCACCACGTTGTAGTTGTTATTTTGAGATATTTTGAGCTAGAATTGGTAGCGTATCATTCTTTTAAGCCGTTATTTGCCAATTATTGAAAATTTTCAAAATATTTCATTTTATTTTTTTAATTGGATTGACATTGTATTGATTTTTTTTTGAAATTACAGAAAATAATTTAGATGTAAATCATTGAATGCTTTGACCTAAGTAGATAATAATCTATATAGATAATCGCAAAAATATATCTCACCACCAATATCCCGGTATGAAATAGTTTAAAATACTACAATGGGAATGGAGGATATATTAATTTTTGGTAGGAAGATTTGAAGATAGTAGGAAGATAGCCAGTAAAATTAAGATCGAACTTTTTATACCTTTCAACGTAGATTCCTTTAATTGATTAGGACATTTTCATGGGAGCTATGTTAAAGCATTATGTGCTCTAAAAAAATAATGTTCAAAATAATAGAAACTCAGGTTGGATAACGGTATTAAGAACATCAACATAACGAAAATAAGGCGAGAAATATGTATGGCGTCCTTTTGAAACGTTATTACAAATATCCTTGTTTTTTATGACGGGAATTTTGTATATACCTATATTGCCTAAAAGGGCTCTGTCAAAATGACTGGAAATATTTGTTACATTATTTACAATCATACAAAACGTTGTTATTATTTGTTTTCGGTGGTAGGGCTCTCGGGTTTCCCCTTTTGAAAAATAAGAGCGCGGACAAAACGTTCGAAAAAAGAGGAAGACTTTACTCTAAGAGTGAAATCGACTGGAAATATAAAATTAATTTTTCCCGAGGGTAAAAATATTGCTAGGTAGGACAACGTTTGCCGGGCCCGCTAGTTTTTTAATAAATGTGTCATCCATTTATGTTTCATAATACGAATATAATGAAATGAATATTTGCAATGAAGAATAACGAAAGAAGTTAGTATTTGTAAAATATTTATGTTTTTGACTTATGATTTGGATGAATCAGGATCAAATCATCCATATTTTTGGATGCTGTTCGCAATATTAAAACAATTTAAATGTGACAAGACCTTTGATATCCCTTATTCAAAAGTAATAAATGTTATTATGCAGTTTGAACAAAAGCGTTAAAAAAAAAAACAAAATAATAATTAGTACTTTTACAAATTAAAAATATTCTTTGAGAGTCGAGGATACTCCTCCACACTTAAGAGCGGTTTCACTCAAAGTTTCATTTCGGCCGAAAAATGCAGGGGATATACGTTTTTTGAACAAAAATAATATACCTACAGAGAGAGGATTATGTATTTCATGTCATGTTGGTCATATGGCTCTTAACTGAAAATTCATAAACATCGCAGTATGTTGATGCATTGGCTCATATTTTGTCCTGGTCGGTTTACAATGTTAAAAGCCTGTAGTGAAGCTAAGGTTGTTATTGAAGATATCGAACGTATCAAGTTGGAGAAGTCCTAAACTATCTAATGAACAGCTTTGATATGTCCTAATCGTTTCAAGATCCCTACAGTGACAAGAAACGCTGTGAGGGTTTTAATGGCCGTCGCATGAAGCATTCACTTTTATTAACTTTTGAATTGGTACGGTAAAATAAAGAGGTAGAGATTGAATTCTGGAATTTTTAATGTACATATATTTAGCTATGGTAAATGAAGTACAATACGTTAGTTTTTTTTTCTTTTACAGCGAAAAGGGTAGATACAGATATTCAAAATTTAGTATTAATCTTTAACGATTTCAAATTAAATGTTTTATGCAAATATTCTTCGACAGTTAAATGAAATATAGTTTCCAACCCCACATGGATCTATACTACAGCGAATGATATTGTGAATTCAGTTTAAACTTGGAATTTAGTGAAAAAAGAAGAAACTTCATATACATATAAGTGAACCAATAAAAACAAGCCACTGAACACTACAAGTACTAATTTTTTGCACTATAAGTTAATTTTATTCATCTATATCAGTAGTGACAGTTCATCACGGAGGGAGGCCGCGAAAAACATCAGTTCGTACCAATAAAGAAATATTTATTACAGTAAAAAAATATACTCTAGATATCGTTGGATATAACCTCAAGAACATGTCCGGAAGCCATCAAGAAAAACCTTTTATTTCTGAGAAGAATAGGAAAGCTAGATTGACTTTCGCAAAAGCTCACATTAATTGGAACCTGACTCAGTGGAGAAATGTTGTATTCTCGGATGATTTAAAATTTAATATTAATGTTTCGGACATGAAGAAATAGTGCCACGAAACACAAAATCTAAATGTTTCAATGTAATAACGACGTAGTTATAAATTTTTGTTCTCTATATTTTTAGAGTCCAATAAGCACTGCAAGACATTTTCTATGAAATGAAATACTAAAATTGCAATTGGAACTCTCACAATGAAAAAAGGTGTAGTTAATCGCAAATAAATCACTTACCAAAATTATTTATTGCAGATGATCCAACCGCTATTTTATTGCTGCAGCACTCGATTTTTTTCGTAATACGGAATATCCGTTTTACAACACAGAAATGTCCAGAAAAAAAAAGATTTTTTCACCACGAATTTCTTCAATTGATTAATGAATATTATTCACAAATATTACAATTATTTGACACCATTTTTGCGACATAATTTGTATTTTATTTCTGAGGATACGAAACGCGAAAACATACGCATTCCCGCATTTGAATTTGTTAAATAAACGAAACAAGTAAAAACGCACCATCGCCCAAATAAAATCGCGAATGTATAAAATAAACTCCAGACCACATTTGCTTTAAACCGAACATCCGAAACACAAATCAAATATGTCGTCGCCTCTGACAGATTTCTTCTTCGATCGTTTGAATATGATAATATACAAATATTATTTTGATTTGACACTTCATTTCTTCATTTTACATAGGAAGCGCACGCGATATTACAAGAACAGAAATGTATTCTATCGCTTACATTATTTAGCACAACAAGGAAACACGCAATTTCAGCTACAAACACATTTGCACATTCCTTTTCCATCACCGACAGTCGCGAATGTATAAAAGGAACGCCCGACCACATTTACATTACACCGTACTCCCACATCACAAATCGGATATGTCGTCGCTCCGTTTGTTTTTTGCTTTTTTTAACCACGGATTTCAACGATGATTACCACAAGAATAACTTACAATCCACAAAAGTTTTGCTTTCAGTTATTTATTTGGAAAATTCGATTAACCTTCGTTTCAATGAAAATTGTGGAATTGGTTTTTAACAGACTATTTCATTCAACAACAAATTGTGCACAGTTTTGTTTAATTCACTCAACAAACTTTATAGCAAAGATCGATCACACAACATTCGCGAACCGTTAACTTTGATAGAGTTACCACAGTATAAATTGCAATCGTCATTCAAATTCAGGGATTTATAGATCGATAAATGTTGAAGAATAATTATCTTGCTGCAATGATTTATAAAGCGTTTACATGTGCATCTAATATTTATATTTTCTTTATGTTTTGTTTATATTTTCAACAAAAGAAACATAACTACGTTCTGTCATAGTTGCATTTTTTAAGTTTGAAAATTCGTACGGCGACGTATTACGGTAACATTAATGTAAATACACGTGTTTTACTTTTGTGGCTTGACATGTTAAGTTGGCTTATTTTATTTTAAGAGAATATTGGCGTCCAAATTCATGTTTGACTCTGCTATTACTTTATAAATTGACAATTCATACGAAGCCAACATAACAGGCAGGTCTAAATCCTCGTATGTTTTCCCTCTTATTTTTCGCGATATTTTCCTTAAACAATAAAATTGTAAAAATATGTGAAATAAACGAAATAACCTGTTGAATATGTTTATATGTAAATTTGACACTGTAAGACATTACACTAGACTATAGTTTTTGTTAATTTCGTCAAGTAATCCTGTACCATGATTTTCATAAAAGTCGACGCTGTTGAATATGTTTATATGTAAATTTGACACTGTAAGACATTACACTAGACTATAGTTTTTGTTAATTTCGTCAAGTAATCCTGTACCATGATTTTCATAAAAAGTCGACGCTCGCTGGTGATGTGCGATGCGCTCCGGAGTTAAATAGAACATAACACGAAATAAAAAACGCTCAACGCAAACATTATGCTTAGGCCTTTGGTAATTATTTCATAATTCAGGGCGAACAACGAATGAGAAAACGTACAACGTCCATCTGTACATGACATTAAGCTTTTCAATATAAAAAGTCGATTAATCGATAAGTTAAAAGTCGACTTTTCAATACAAAAAGTCGATTAATCGATAAGTTAAAAGTCGACTTACATATCCCTATGTTAGTTCATACACTAGTTCTTCGAACTACGTAACTCTATCCGGACCGACAAATTTTTTTCACTCGGTTTGTATTTGGCAGAATCGGCATAATCAATAAACCAAACACAATAAACAGCAAGTGGCAGTTTTTGCGAGATAAAGGCGACGTCATTGTAATTACATATGTAGTTGTTGGGGTTAATTGCTGATTTTGTTTCGCCTTGATCGGGGTAGTGGATATATTACCATTTACTTCAATCCAACTTTTCGGCCCAAATCCAACTCGGCCGACTGTCGTTACACCAAGATGAAAAAGATTTTCTCGAAATTCGACAAGAATGAAAAGCTTGAGTCACACCATAACTCTGCAAAGGAAGTCAATAGCTTCGTTGGGAAAGTGTTTACGGTTGGACGTGTCACTGTCACTATAGAGGATGTGCTGGCCGAAGGTAAGTGGATTTGATTCCATTAAAACGTCACAAGACATTGCTGCTGAGATAATAGTGTTCGGTACATGGAATGGAGTGTGCAAATCATTGATTTGCTGACTCCAAGTCTTCTTAGTGAGACTCACAAAAATACACCCATCAATTGTGGAAAATAGGCACTTGATACGTATATTTTTAATTATCATACATGGTATGTGTGTGTTAGTGATTTTGTCTGGTGCACTTGAATCACAGGTATTGAGTTAATGTTTTCATGTAGTAGAATTACAGCTGATTAAGCAGAGTTTGTCTGACTATGAATATTTGACCAGATTATAAACGAATCGATTGTGCCACGAACTGAACAGTGTTAAAATGTATATATTGAAAGATGAATGAAATTTGCTGTATTTCAGTGTACATTTTATCAAATAAATAGGAACATGTCAAATTTAGGGGCTCCACTCGGATCAGTTTGATCCGCGTAGTCCTCCTTGAGCTGATTACAGTGATATACATTTTATGTGGGGGAAAATGTATACTTCCCGAGATATGGGCCTTGAAAGTTCGGAACATATTTCGTTTAAAACAGCCGTTTTACTATTGCCACAAAGTCAATATGGGTCCGAGTGGAGCCACCAAACTTAAGCCCGAAATTCAATTGTCAACAATGGAGTGAAAAGGGCATTTGTGTCTTGTATAAATCAGAGTGAAAAATGTAGTACAAAATGAAACAAATCGCTGTTGCAAACATAAATTTACTGTGTGTGTAATAATCCAAAAATGCAATGTCGTGAAAAACGCGTTGGAAATTTGTGGCTATCTTCATACCTACGAATGTTAAAGTGTGTTTAGATTTACAAAATCCACTCGATCTCAAATGACAATTTGTGAACAGTATTAACGTGATGTATACGCCATGGAATTGACATTTGGGATCGGGTGGATTTAGTAGTCCAAACGCGCACTTATGATAAAAACATCGATTTTCAAAAATATTGGTTTTAATTCAGCCTAATCAAGTTAAGGAATATGAAGGAATTCTGTAAGCACAAACATCGCAAATACTTGATATATCTATTACATAGTAACTTCGGTTAATGTGGACCGCCCGCATATTTTAGAAAAAGCTGGAAATATGATAACCTTGCCTTGATATATGTTTTCCTAATTATTAAAAACAAGACATCAAATACGATTTGAGCCCATAATTGCAATGTTAACAGACAGGTTTTTAAAAGAGAGTGATAATAAAGCTAGGACCCTCAAAATACCGCAAATGCTCGACACACTTGGATGGGTTCAAAGGACTCCATGGATTCATACACTAATTTTTTTGTTACCCAACAAGATTTTTGTATCTCGTAGAAATCAGAGTGGTACGTTTGATTATATTGTTTCAAAGGAGAAAAACGAGGACATTCTAAAAAAAATAAGTTAATGCTTCGACTTATTAATGTACCAGACATGAATTGTTTTATATGAATGAATTTTATATAAGAAACTTTCTTCTTATATGCGTGCCTTTGTATAATTATACAAGGTAACTGCAAAACGCAGCTGTTTTTGCTCCATCATTTGTCATATAGTGTTAATTTCGATATGACAAATGATGTTTTTATATTTATTTATATTGTCCAGTCTTTCGAACTTAGACAGTGAACTATATTTCACAACTAAATATCAATTTCCTCATTAAACCAGTATAGTCGGACGCGGCCGACCATATGATACTCTACACAACTACCACGAAAATCTAACTTTCTGCGTTTCTATATTCTGTATCTGGGCAATATTTGGAGATATTTGCATCCTATTGACCGATTATAAATCAACAGCTCCACTTTCTTACCCTGGCATTATACCAGGATAATATTCACTCAACTAGAAAATCTGACAAAAATATAGTTTTACGTTCACTGCACCCCCTAAATATCATCTCAACATCACCAACATTTATAGGCGTCGTCCGTGACAAAACGACCAGCACGACCGTTCCGCCCTCTTGTGGGGTAATAGTAATATTAAACAATATCGGAATACGTAGACCCCTGTAAATATTCAAGTATAACTCCCACATGCGAGTACATACAACCACACCTCTTGGATATACTATAAACTTCTCGGGTCTATGTCCTTCAGGAGCAAATATATACGCCCAAGAATACAAATTTCGTCATTTTTCACACAGAGAGGGGTATTGGACTACTCAAAACATATTTTACCATTTAAAAACAAGAGCAACTCAAACAAAAATGGTGAGACCATATGTCTGTAAAAAGACAAATTAGTTAGTATGGAGAAAATAAGGTTTTATAAGTACCAATTGGTTTGTTTTGGATTTATAAGAATCAATTGGTTATTATAGATACCACAGGCCTTTATAGAAACCAATTGTTTTCTCCATAATAACTAGTAGTCCAATATCCCTCCCTTTTACATTTAGCCTCTTTATAATGATGAAATCTATATTTAATTGTGAAAAGTAGTTTACAGCCTTAATATCAAAAGACTGGGCAAAATTAAATATAAATACGGGAGACTGGGGCACATTTAGCAATCGCGTTTTTGATATGAAGCTCTCACCGTACATCACTACCTTCGATACATAGGTATCGAATATCAAAATAAATAACTGTCGCAGAGTTTGAAATCTTTAGATAATGAAATTTTTCATCCTTTCATAAATGCACGGTTTTTTGTATTTTTAAAAATGTTTTTGTAATATTTCCATTTCGAAAGTATTTCGTGTAAATTCGGCATTTTGGAGTGGGGCAAATTCGGCCATATACAGATAGTGCAATATTTATTTATTTATTTATTATAGTATTATCATTGTAGTTTAGTACAATGCTAATAAAAAAAGTATCTACCACTGGCTACAATGGCCATCAGCTAAATCGGTTGACAATTCTTAATAATTTTATTAAATAGTAATTTTAAGATGACTTATGTAGTTAAATATCTTATTAATATTGGCAGGTGATGTTAAAATATTCGTTCCATCGTTGTTGAGGTAGTTGAGGCGGGCTCTGTCGAAAGCGTTGCAAGTTTCTAAAATATGTTGTGCTGTGTAGATATTTCCACATTTGGGACACTTGTCAAAACTTGTGTTAATGAGATGTTGGTGTGTGGCAATAGTATGACCCATTCGAAAATATGCGCACTTGCTTTTTAGGTACATTGGTAGGATAGACGGGCACTATGCAGTTGGGATTTATTTTGTTATAGTGCACATGTTCAAATAACATGTGTTGTTTAGCATTTTGTTTAAGTTTGTGTTTTATAAATGTTTTTAAATCTATTTGTTCGATTATTCCATCTAACAACACTGGAGCGGTGCAGGCGTACTTTGCTGCTTTATCGGCGTTTTCGTTTCCTTCAATTCCAACATGACCATGGATTGCAATATTGATAGCTTCTATAATGCCAGCAGCTTCGGCCGTGAAGATAGATGAAAAATCAGCAAGGGTTTTAATGGATAGAGTATCTCCATTGGAATCAACAACTGCGTATGCGGAGACTAAGTTTGTTTTTGAGGCATCAGTGTATAAGAACTGCCAAGACGAGTACTGCGAGGAAAAAAATCGAAAATGGTGTGCATATATTTCGTTTGAAGTTCCACTTTTTCCTAGAATGCTGAGAGATGTATCGCACGATTTGTCCGAAAAAAGCCATGAAGGGCATTTAGGTTTAAAGCATGTAACCTTATCCCTAAAGATTACTATGTTGTTCCTAATAGAATAGTAAACAACTGTTGTTTTTTTAGGTTTTCGTTTTGCTTTCAAAATTTTCGATACATCAGTGTTAATAACGGAAGACTTGGATGACGGGATTTTAGGCAGTAACATATTCCTAGACTCGAGAATTCTATGCTCGAGAGAAGGCAGTCCATATTCAATCAGTAAGGTTTTGATGAGAGTAGTTCTATATGCGTATGTGCTGGCCCTGATGCTATCGTGGTTTACGGCTTTAATAAGTTTCAAAGTTGAAACAGGACTGTCCCCAAAAAGGTATAAACCGTAGTCAATTTTGCTTAGCACCAATGTTTTTACCAAGTAAGTAAGGGTGTTAATGTGGGCGAAACTTTTATATGAAAGGTACTTTATATAGGAGGTGATGCAAATGTGGTATACCCATTTCTTTTTAGATTGCCAAATTTTTATTTTTTATCCGATTAAATTGAAATTTTACACTTAACATGCTACATGTGTTGTCTTTCATGTATCAATTTGAAAATAATATTATTTTAACAATTTAAGAGATATTTGAGAAAATATTTGAAATTCCATTAAAATTTATTTTAAAAAAAGTGCAGGTAATGTGGTATACCACATGATGTTAATGTGGTATAGTATAATTTTCACTTCCAATTGATATCTTATATAATTTATTGTTTTTAATGAATGCGAATTAGCTCGAGATTTATGTCTGTTAAGATTTTTGACGGATACGTTGAGTGGAACTTTAATTTTTATTATATAATAATGTCTAGACAAGGCAATATTTAATTGTTGTATGGAGAAGTTGTTAAAACTCATAGCCTTTGTTTTTCATCCTTGAGATTCATGGTAGACTCTCGT
This sequence comes from Musca vetustissima, assembly GCF_032173495.1. Lineage (NCBI taxonomy): Eukaryota > Metazoa > Arthropoda > Insecta > Diptera > Muscidae > Musca > Musca vetustissima. The sequence goes on from NW_026873929.1 coordinate 93,476, forward strand.
TGAGTACAAATGTTTCAAATAGTAATGAGATTTTGTCTAGTGTTGGCTTTTTTTCATGCAGACTCAAGGTATACCACATTACCTGCACTTGTGTTTACTGAAGAAATGTCTAGTTTTTTTTTCCTAACGTGATTTAAATAAATTAAACAGATCATTGCTATCTTATTTTTTTAGAACAGCAAACTATAGAACATGTTTCAGTTATTCTAAAATTTTCAGTTTACAAAAAAAGTGACTATACCACATTACCAACCTATACCACATTTGCATCACCCCCTCTAATGTTTAATCGGGGTATAAGGTCCTTTTTTAATTTAAGTATGTGTTCGTTCCACCGATAGTTTTTTTGAAAAATTATACTCAGGATCTTGACGTAGGGAATGCTAACACCGTTGATTATTATGTTGGTGGGTTTACAGCTATGCTTCCGACATATATGTAGAATTGAAGATTTTGTAGGAGAAATTTTGGCACCAGATGTTTTGGCCCAAGTGTTGATATCATTTATGATGTTTGAAAATTGAATGTTGGCAGCAACGTTATCTTTATCAGAGCTCAGAATGTATAGGTCGTCAGCGTAAAGGCAATGATATATTTTAGGATATTTGATTATGATGTTGCTGATTTGATTAAAGGCTATTTGAAAAAGCACTACTGATAGTGGTGAACCTTGAGGTATTCCATTATTCATAGCAAACTGGTTTGAGTAATAGTTATTGATTTTGACTTTAAAAGTGCGCCCAATCAAAAATGACTTGATGAAATTTAAAATTTTTCTTCCAACTCCCCATTATTAAAGCGAATCTAATATTATATGTATCCCGATGCGATCAAATGCTTTTTCAAAGTCTATCGAAAGTACTGATGTGTGACTTCTTGCAGATATGGATTTGGATGCATAAAAGTCGATGTGTAAAAGTACGTCTGTACAACCTTGGTTTGCTTTATAGGCAACTTGATTAATAGAAATTAAATTACGAGCATTCAAAAACCATGATAAGCGGTTGGAGATTATCCTTTCCAACAGTTTAGAAAGGCAGGGCAGCAAAGATATATGCCGGTATCCAGAAAAATCCGTTTTACTTTTAGGCAGACTGCCGATTTCCAGCAAAGAAATATTATCGCGTCCAGGCGTGGTGCATTATCTTTACCAAAAGCTATTTGCATTATTACATACAATTTCACCCTCAATTGTAGCAGCTTGCTTATTTAAGGCAGGATTAGAAAAGTATGCAAGCTTAAACTTAGCAGCGCAAAACTCCGGAGAAAAGTTGCTATTTGATGATTCGACCGACCATTTATCTCCAAAATGGTTGGCTATATCGATGGATCGTTGATACATACGTCATTGGATTTCATTGACGTGAATAGGTTGAAGTTACCTTTTCTAGATATTTTGTTAATTTTATGCCACACAAAGCTGAGAGGTAGATCACGGCTGATTGTTTTTGTGAAATTATAAAAATACAATGCCTTTTGTTTTTTAGATACAAATCTAAATTTAGAGATTATCGGGTGAAGGAGCCTTTTTAAAAGCACGATAGAGGCGAACCTTTTTCTTGCGTAGGGTGTATAACTCCTTATTCCACCATGGAACAGATCTTTTGGTTGTATGTCTTGTAATTGGGATACTATTATTGGCTGCATTTCTAATTGTTTTTGTGAAAATGGCATTAATTTTGTTGGTATTTCCGATAAGAGTGTTGGCATCTATTGAAGTGTCAACACCCATTTTAAAAGAGTCCCAATTTGCCTTCTTAAAATTATGTTTATAAGATAGTTTAAACTTTGCGACAGGTGTACCAAAATCAATGTTGGTGATTATTGGAAAATGATCACTACTGTAAAAGTCATCTAAAGTATGACTACTTGTCATGGATAAAAGCGAAGGCGAACAGCATATAATGTCTATGTAGGCATGTGTTCCGAACGTAGATAAATTTGTGGGTTTGCCATCGTTTAGTATACAAAGGTTTTGTGCATTCAGGGCATTTTCAAAAATAAGCCCCTTGAATTACTTCTGTTGGATCCCCAAATGATGTTCCAGCTATTTACATCGCCAAGTAAAATTATTGGAGCTTTTATGTTGATGAATAAGTTTAATATGTCGGAACCCGCAAAGGTTTCGTTGAGATGGATGTAAGTTGAAATAATGGTAAATTTTATTTTTTTAAGGAAATTTCAATTGCAATATTTAATATTTTGGAGTTATTTAAAATTCGCTTATGAGGAATATTTTTATTAATAAACCAGCGGGCCCGGCAAACGTTGTCCTGCCTAGCAATATTTTTACCCTACACATAAGGATCTTTGTAATACCTTGGTAACTTTATCAGAGCACACATAAAGCGGCATTAGTATTCCACATTTTTCGATGCTTTGAGGATTGGGGCACGTTTTTAAATCTAATCAGCTGCAATTTGGCATTTGCCTGTTTTATTTGGTAGAATGAATCCTACTAAAAATTATCACTATTGGTCAACGGTACCCACAATATTCGGTATTTTGGGGAAACGTTATATTTAGTTCCAAGTTTTGATATAAATCCTACATACAGGTCCCGCCCCATTTTCGGTTTTATAAAGATTTTGATCGAATTTTCTCATAGAGTTGGATTGCTCTGAATAAAAACCTTCTTCCCAGAAGGTATGCACTATGGATTAACGTTTCAAAAGGACGCCATACATATTTATCGCCTTATTTTCGTTATGTTGATGTTCTTAATACCGTTATCCAACCTGAGTCAAAGACTGAGTTGTAAAAAGACAGTAATTTATGTTTGCTTTTGTTAGATAGATTCTTCAACATGGGAAACGAAATATTATCGCGTCCAGGCGTGGTGCATTATCTTTACCAAAAGCTATTTGCATTTCATTACATACAATTTCACCCTCAATTGTAGCAGCTTGCTTATTTAAGGCAGGATTAGAAAAGTATGCAAGCTTAAACTTAGCAGCGCAAAACTCCGGAGAAAAGTTGCTATTTGATGATTCGACCGACCATTTATCTCCAAAGTGGTTGGCTATATCGATGGATCGTTGATACATACGTCATTGGATTTCATTGACGTGAATAGGTTGAAGTTACCTTTTCTAGATATTTTGTTAATTTTATGCCACACAAAGCTGAGAGGTAGATCACGGCTGATTGTTTTTGTGAAATTATAAAAATACAATGCCTTTTGTTTTTTAGATACAAATCTAAATTTAGAGATTATCGGGTGAAGGAGCCTTTTTAAAAGCACGATAGAGGCGAACCTTTTTCTTGCGTAGGGTGTATAACTCCTTATTCCACCATGGAACAGATCTTTTGGTTGTATGTCTTGTAATTATTACATACAATTTCACCCTCAATTGTAGCAGCTTGCTTATTTAAGGCAGGATTAGAAAAGTATGAAGGTTAAACTTAGCAGCGCAAAACTCCGGAGAAAAGTTGCTATTTGATGATTCGACCGACCATTTATCTCCAAAATGGTTGGCTATATCGATGGATCGTTGATACATACGTCATTGGATTTCATTGACGTGAATAGGTTGAAGTTACCTTTTCTAGATATTTTGTTAATTTTATGCCACACAAAGCTGAGAGGTAGATCACGGCTGATTGTTTTTGTGAAATTATAAAAATACAATGCCTTTTGTTTTTTAGATACAAATCTAAATTTAGAGATTATCGGGTGAAGGATCCTTTTTAAAAGCACGATAGAGGCGAACCATTTTCTTGCGTAGGGTGTATAACTCCTTATTCCACCATGGAACAGATCTTTTGGTTGTATGTCTTGTAATTGGGATACTATTATTGGCTGCATTTCTAATTGTTTTTGTGAAAATGGCATTAATTTTGTTGGTATTTCCGATAAGAGTGTTGGCATCTATTGAAGTGTCAACACCCATTTTAAAAGAGTCCCAATTTGCCTTCTTAAAATTATGTTTATAAGATAGTTTAAACTTTGCGACAGGTGTACCAAAATCAATGTTGGTGATTATTGGAAAATGATCACTACTGTAAAAGTCATCTAAAGTATGACTACTTGTCATGGATAAAAGCGAAGGCGAACAGCATATAATGTCTATGTAGGCATGTGTTCCGAACGTAGATAAATTTGTGGGTTTGCCATCGTTTAGTATACAAAGGTTTTGTGCATTCAGGGCATTTTCAAAAATAAGCCCCTTGAATTACTTCTGTTGGATCCCCAAATGATGTTCCAGCTATTTACATCGCCAAGTAAAATTATTGGAGCTTTTATGTTGATGAATAGGTTTAATATGTCGGAACCCGCAAAGGTTTCGTTGGGATGGATGTAAGTTGAAATAATGGTAAATTTTATTTTTTTAAGGAAATTTCAATTGCAATATTTAATATTTTGGAGTTATTTAAAATTCGCTTATGAGGAATATTTTTATTAATAAACCAGCGGGCCCGGCAAACGTTGTCCTGCCTAGCAATATTTTTACCCTACACATAAGGATCTTTGTAATACCTTGGTAACTTTATCAGAGCACACATAAAGCGGCATTAGTATTCCACATTTTTCGATGCTTTGAGGATTGGGGCACGTTTTTAAATCTAATCAGCTGCAATTTGGCATTTGCCTGTTTTATTTGGTAGAATGAATCCTACTAAAAATTATCACTATTGGTCAACGGTACCCACAATATTCGGTATTTTGGGGAAATGTCATATTTAGTTCCAAGTTTTGATATAAATCCTACATACAGGTCCCGCCCCATTTTCGGTTTTATAAAGATTTTGATCGAATTTTCTCATAGAGTTGGATTGCTCTGAATAAAAACCTTCTTCCCAGAAGGTATGCACTATGGATTAACGTTTCAAAAGGACGCCATACATATTTATCGCCTTATTTTCGTTATGTTGATGTTCTTAATACCGTTATCCAACCTGAGTCAAAGACTGTCAAAGACTGAGTTGTAAAAAGACAGTAATTTATGTTTGCTTTTGTTAGATAGATTCTTCAACATGGGAAACGAAATATTATCGCGTCCAGGCGTGGTGCATTATCTTTACCAAAAGCTATTTGCATTTCATTACATACAATTTCACCCTCAATTGTAGCAGCTTGCTTATTTAAGGCAGGGTTAGAAAAGTATGCAAGCTTAAACTTAGCAGCGCAAAACTCCGGAGAAAAGTTGCTATTTGATGATTCGACCGACCATTTATCTCCAAAGTGGTTGGCTATATCGATGGATCGTTGATACATACGTCATTGGATTTCATTGACGTGAATAGGTTGAAGTTACCTTTTCTAGATATTTTGTTAATTTTATGCCACACAAAGCTGAGAGGTAGATCACGGCTGATTGTTTTTGTGAAATTATAAAAATACAATGCCTTTTGTTTTTTAGATACAAATCTAAATTTAGAGATTATCGGGTGAAGGAGCCTTTTTAAAAGCACGATAGAGGCGAACCTTTTTCTTGCGTAGGGTGTATAACTCCTTATTCCACCATGGAACAGATCTTTTGGTTGTATGTCTTGTAATTGGGATACTATTATTGGCTGCATTTCTAATTGTTTTTGTGAAAATGGCATTAATTTTGTTGGTATTTCCGATAAGAGTGTTGGCATCTATTGAAGTGTCAACACCCATTTTAAAAGAGTCCCAATTTGCCTTCTTAAAATTATGTTTATAAGATAGTTTAAACTTTGCGACAGGTGTACCAAAATCAATGTTGGTGATTATTGGAAAATGATCACTACTGTAAAAGTCATCTAAAGTATGACTACTTGCCATGGATAAAAGCGAAGGCGAACAGCATATAATGTCTATGTAGGCATGTGTTCCGAACGTAGATAAATTTGTGGGTTTGCCATCGTTTAGTATACAAAGGTTTTGTGCATTCTGGGCATTAAATTATTGGAGCTTTTATGTTGATGAATAGGTTTAATATGTCGGAACCCGCAAAGGTTTCGTTGGGATGGATGTAAGTTGAAATAATGGTAAATTTTATTTTTAGGGAAATTTCAATTGCAATATTTAATATTTTGGAGTTATTTAAAATTCGCTTAGGAGGAATATTTTTATTAATAAACTAGCGGGCCCGGCAAACGTTGTCCTGCCTAGCAATATTTTTACCCTACACATAAGGATCTTTGCAATACCTTGGTAACTTTATCAGAGCACACATAAAGCGGCATTAGTATTCCACATTTTTCGATGCTTTGAGGATTGGGGCACTTTTTTAAATCTAATCAGCTGCAATTTGGCATTTGCCTGTTTTATTTGGTAGAATGAATCCTACTAAAAATTATCACTATTGGTCAACGGTACCCACAATATTCGGTATTTTGGGGAAATGTTATATTTAGTTCCAAGTTTTGATATAAATCCTACATACAGGTCCCGCCCCAATTTCGGTTTTATAAATTTTTTGATCGAATTTTCTCATAGAGTTGGATTGCTCTGAATAAAAACCTTCTTCCCAGAAGGTATACACTATGGATTAACGTTTCAAAAGGACGCATACATATTTATCGCCTTATTTTCGTTATGTTGATGTTCTTAATACCGTTATCCAACCTGAGTTTCTATTATTTTGAAAATAAAAAGTTCGATCTTAATTTTACTGGCTATTTTCCTACTATCTTATAATCTTCCTACCAAAAATTAATATATCCTCCATTCCCATTGTAGTATTTTAAACTATTTCATACAGGGATATTGGTGGTGAGATATATTTTTGCGATTATCTATATAGATTATTATCTACTTAGGTCAAAGCATTCAATGATTTACATCTAAATTATTTTCTGTAATTTCAAAAAAAAAAAAAAATCAATACAATGTCAATCCAATTAAAAAAATAAAATGAAATATTTTGAAAATTTTCAATAATTGGCAAATAACGGCTTAAAAGAATGATACGCTACCAATTCTAGCTCAAAATATCTCAAAATAACAACTACAACGTGGTGCAATCAAAAAAGCTCGATACTAAATTCGTGGAAATGCAAATATGCTTCATAATACATTTTTGCAAATTTTTCGCGGTTTTCGATTTTTTCTCACCTTTTAAACCTTCCCTGAAGATCGACGAACACTTCAAGACTAAGATAAGAAAAATCCGTTCAGCCGTTCCCGAGTTTTAGCGAGACTAACGAACAGCAATTCATTTTTATATATACATATATAGATAGATATATATATATATAGATAGATATAGATAATCAGTAATTTCGAATGGCATTCGTTTTGAAGATGTATTCATTTCGAAAATTGGGGATATCATTTTACACAAAATAAATGGAAAACAGTATTAAATATATTAGGGAAAAGAAAAAACAAGTGGTCCGCTGTAACACATTTGCGAGTAGTTGCCAATCGTCCGATGAGTGACACCGGTCTATTAGGTGAGAGTCGTCCTCCGTTTTTGTGCAACGGCAGTTATTTGAACAGTGGCTTACAGTACGCAGCTTTGCTTCCTCAGCTGCCAATTTCAAAATGAGGGTGGAATTCAAAAATCTGCTAAATTTGGTGGACAAAGGTGACTTGCTCCTAAAGGCTGATCTTGTGGCGAAAATTGAAAAGACAGCAACTAATTGAGAAAGGGTCACCAATACGAAACTGACGCCAAAGAAAATGACTGCAATTAAACGTATATTTATGTTAGATACAAGTATTTCAATGCTTCATAATACATTTTTGCAAATTTTTCGCGGTTTTCGATTTTTTTCTCACCTTTTAAACCTTCCCTGAAGCTCCACGAACACTACAAGACTAAGATAAGAAAAATCCGTTCAGCCGTTCCCGAGTTTTAGCGAGACTAACGAACAGCAGTTCATTTTTATATATATAGATATAGCAACTCCGCCTTTTGGCGAGATATTTTCCGGTTTATTTGCTGCGTATGGAGTGAAATGACGAGGGGCGATCGGTTGTGAATTGTATGATAAATGTGTTTCTTGTAAAGATATGAAATGGGGATTGTGATCTTTTAATAATAGTTGAACATCGATGTAATTATTAATTAAACCTTTTATATTCCATTGAATGATACTTCATTGATTCATTGGGGAGATATAAAAGAATAAGAGTGATGAGTGTAGAAAACTCTTTTCAGACATTAATGAATCTTCAAGATTGTCTTCTTGCAGTTATTTTGCTGGTTTATTCTTCTTTGTATCTTCTTCATCCGAGATAGATACATTTGTTGAAAAGGTGTTTTCATGTGGCTTGGTAGTATTTTTAATTGACTCAAGTTTGGAGTTAAATTTATTGAGTAATTGTTCTGAGTTTATTGTTGTTTTCGTTGTGATGGTATTTGTTTTTGTATTGGTTGTAATATTTTTACTTCAAGATTGTCTTCTTGCAGTTATTTTGCTGGTTTATTCTTCTTTGTATCTTCTTCATCGGAGATAGATACATTTGTTGAAAAGGTGTTTTCATGTGTTTTGGTAGTATTTTTAATTGACTCAAGTTTGGAGTTAAATTTATTGAGTAATTGTTCTGAGTTTATTGTTGTTTTCGTTGTGATGGTATTTGTTTTTGTATTGGTTGTAATATTTTTACTTCAAGATTGTCTTCTTGCAGTTATTTTGCTGGTTTATTCTTCTTTGTATCTTCTTCATCGGAGATAGATACATTTGTTGAAAAGGTGTTTTCATGTGTTTTGGTAGTATTTTTAATTGACTCAAGTTTGGAGTTAAATTTATTGAGTGATTGTTCTGAGTTTATTGTTGTTTTCGTTGTGATGGTATTTGTTTTTGTATTTTGTATTTTTGCAAATTTTTCGCGGTTTTCGATTTTTTTCTCACCTTTTAAACCTTCCCTGAAGCTCCACGAACACTACAAGACTAAGATAAGAAAAATCCGTTCAGCCGTTCCCGAGTTTTAGCGAGACTAACGAACAGCAGTTCATTTTTATATATATAGATATAGCAACTCCGCCTTTTGGCGAGATATTTTCCGGTTTATTTGCTGCGTATGGAGTGAAATGACGAGGGGCGATCGGTTGTGAATTGTATGATAAATGTGTTTCTTGTAAAGATATGAAATGGGGATTGTGATCTTTTAATAATAGTTGAACATCGATGTAATTATTAATTAAACCTTTTATATTCCATTGAATGATACTTCATTGATTCATTGGGGAGATATAAAAGAATAAGAGTGATGAGTGTAGAAAACTCTTTTCAGACATTAATGAATCTTCAAGATTGTCTTCTTGCAGTTATTTTGCTGGTTTATTCTTCTTTGTATCTTCTTCATCCGAGATAGATACATTTGTTGAAAAGGTGTTTTCATGTGGCTTGGTAGTATTTTTAATTGACTCAAGTTTGGAGTTAAATTTATTGAGTAATTGTTCTGAGTTTATTGTTGTTTTCGTTGTGATGGTATTTGTTTTTGTATTGGTTGTAATATTTTTACTTCAAGATTGTCTTCTTGCAGTTATTTTGCTGGTTTATTCTTCTTTGTATCTTCTTCATCGGAGATAGATACATTTGTTGAAAAGGTGTTTTCATGTGTTTTGGTAGTATTTTTAATTGACTCAAGTTTGGAGTTAAATTTATTGAGTAATTGTTCTGAGTTTATTGTTGTTTTCGTTGTGATGGTATTTGTTTTTGTATTGGTTGTAATATTTTTACTTCAAGATTGTCTTCTTGCAGTTATTTTGCTGGTTTATTCTTCTTTGTATCTTCTTCATCGGAGATAGATACATTTGTTGAAAAGGTGTTTTCATGTGTTTTGGTAGTATTTTTAATTGACTCAAGTTTGGAGTTAAATTTATTGAGTGATTGTTCTGAGTTTATTGTTGTTTTCGTTGTGATGGTATTTGTTTTTGTATTGGTTGTAATATTTTTACTTGTGCTAGGTTGTTCTGCGCTAGCTTTGTATGTTGTATGTTTTGGGGATTTTATTAATTTTGTTGGTGTTGTGTGGATGTTGTTGATTGGGGAATCAACGTTAGAGAGATTTTGAGTGTTGGTTAGTTTACTGTTATGTGTTATTCTCTTTTTATAGCATCGGTAAGACTCTCAATTGGTATTTCTGTTGGATCTATTTTAGGCTTATTTATCAAAGCTTCTTTGAAAGAGCATTTATTTGCAATTTGGTATTTGAGCACCATTTTTCTTCGTTGAAATGCTGGACATTGTTTGTTGGTTGCACTATGTTGGTGATTGCAGTTTATACATAACACTTTTGTACATCAAATTGGATCATGCAAAGCAGATGAGCATACATCACAAATGGGAACATTTTTGAAGAATTTTTTTGTGTGACCGAGATTAAAGCAGCTTTTACACTGAATCGGGTTAGGAGTATATACTTTAACCTTGCAATTTATGATACCAATTTCAACTGTTTGGGTAGTTCGTATAAATTGAAACTAATTATGTGGAATGGAGTGTTAAATATAGTACCATCTCTAAATTTGGTAAATTTTTGACAGTCGACAACGCCTTGTGATTTCATGCCATCCACTATGCCTTCTGAGGATAGATCAGTCAGCAGATTGCAGTGTACAAAACCTTTAACGATATTTAATGTGCGATGATAACTGCACAATATTATTTCCTTAAAATGTTTTTAATTTTGACTTTAAAAATAATCCTTTAATATTGTTCGAAATTACATATATAAAACCAAACGTGCTTGCATTGACGAATATCCGATAGAAAAAAACAATATCTGATGGTGTGTGTGGCATTGAGGTGTCAACGTCCGCCGCTAAAAAATATAGCCTTAAAAGTCAAACTTTGAGTCGCATATTAAAACAAAATGGAACATTTAGAGGACCTAAATTTTAACCACACTGATAGTGGTGATAATTACCAGGCTATGACTATGGTGCCGAATATGCCCCATCAAATACCAAAGCTACCCCGCGAATTTGACTTTTTTACAAAACTGTAAAAATATTTAATGTTTATTATGTTTTTGGTACTACTTTTTATAATTAAGTATCCGAGGACAATAATCAGTCATAAAGTTTTTATATCTGTTGAATAAGTACTGAAATATAGAAGATTTAGTGTGAAAATAGAAAATTATTGCATGTAATTTTCCAGAAATAACGGTTTTTATGAAAATACATCGACATTGAAGTGGCCATATAATTAAAACATTGTGTGATTTTTTAATTTACTGCATTTTTTTTTAAATATTTTTAAAAAAGTCCTTTAATTCAGTTAAATTATGTAAAATAAGCAACGATAAAATTATTTAAAAATAAAAATTTAAAAAAAAATCTGTAAAATTTTTTGAAATTGCCAAAAATTTGCACAGTACACCTAACATTTAGAAAATTATCCTTATTATAGAATATAAAGGTCCGAACGCACCAGAAATTGCTACAATTAGTAGAAAACAAATAATTCTCAAAATAAATAAATATTTGAAATAAAAACTCAAAAAATGGGAATTAACCTAAAAGAACGATTCAATTTTGATAGCCTTTATTGAAGAAGGCCGGAATATTTTTGCAGTATGTGAGGAAATATCGATTGATATTGACATTTATTATATCAAATCGATTGTTCGAGTAGTACAGAATATATTTTATCAAAAAATATATCAGTCACAACAGAACGAACAGAGATCAACACCTATGTTGACGAGAAAACGTTTCTGGTACACAGCAGCATGTTGGATGGTTAACTCTTGACCCTTAAAATCTATTGAACATGACAATATTTTTCCAAAATAATATTTTTTGAATAGAAATATGTCCATTTAATCTATTTTAGCCTAAAAGAATGAAAAATTTTACAGTTTAACAAATATTTAAAGTCTTGTGTTGAGCATCAAAAATGCTGCTGTGTGGCAAAAACTTTTACTCGTCAACAACATAGGCGCTAATCTCTGTTCGTTATGTTGTGACGATCAGAACGAAGAAGAAGCAACAACTTGTTTTTCTAACAAGTGGCTTATCCACTTGAACACAAGTGGCTTATGCACTTGAGTGTCTTATACGCATGTTTTTTAATTTTCACAGGAAAATGTTCTGATTTGAGCACAATCATTGTACTGTTATTTTAAGTTTTCTTGAAGAAGGCCGGAATATTTTTGCAGTATGTGAGGAAATATCGATTGATATTGACATTTATTATATCAAATCGATTGTTCGAGTAGTACAGAATATATTTTATCAAAAAATATATCAGTCACAACAGAACGAACAGAGATCAACACCTATGTTGACGAGAAAACGTTTCTGGTACACAGCAGCATGTTGGATGGTTAACTCTTGACCCTTAAAATCTATTGAACATGATAATATTTTTCCAAAATAATATTTTTTGAATAGAAATATGTCCATTTAATCTATTTTAGCCTAAAAGAATGAAAAATTTTACAGTTTAACAAATATTTAAAGTCTTGTGTTGAGCATCAAAAATGCTGCTGTGTGGCAAAAACTTTTACTCGTCAACATAGGCGCTAATCTCTGTTCGTTATTTTGTGACGATCAGAACGAAGAAGAAGCAACAACTTGTTTTTCTAACAAGTGGCTTATCCACTTGAGTGTGTTACACAAGTGGCTTATGCACTTGAGTGTCTTATACGCATGTTTTTTAATTTTCACAGGAAAATGTTCTGATTTGAGCACAATCATTGTACTGTTATTTTAAGTTTTCTCTAGTTTTGAATAATTAATGTGATTCATCAAAAGAGTTTTAGCAGTACAGTTTTTTAGTAACAAAAAATTAAATAAAATAATAATAAATAAATAAATTTCAAACTATAAAACTTTTAAATCAAGCATTTTCTTAAAATGTATGTATGCTCTTTTTACCTAACCTTGTACACAATTATTTGCAATACTACAAACAATAGCACACACACAACCCTCATGTTCAATGAGTATACTAGTTTCCACGACATCTGAAACGACCCAACACAACAAGAATTGAGTATAATTTGCCGATTGGCAAATCTTACACGACCACTTGTGAGTTAGCGGTGATCGTAAAATCAAACAATTGCTGTTGTTAGGGTGTGAACAAATACTCGAATATAAAAACATATTTGCACTCAAAAGACTTGTCACCCAAAACACTTGTACTCATCTAAGTGGCTTACGTTTGTCTGTGGCTTGTTGAAGTTTTCGAGGTTCACCCCTTTATATTCCGGGAATTACTTAAGTATATGAGAAAAAGTGAATTGTTTTGGGGGTCATTGATCTGTCTCCAAACTGTATTTGGGTGGAAGCTGTGTCTACTTTAATGAAAAAAGGTGTAAAAACAGGTTGAGGCGAACCAGTTTTTTATGTTCTCTATTTATCAAAATTTTAACTGAATTTACCTTTAAATGATGCTGAAATTTCACAGTATTTTGATATAATTTTGTCCGATCAAATTTCTAATAAACCTATTTTTCGGGCCAAATTTTTTGATCTGTCAATTGAATGATATTGGAACCCGCGATGAGTAAGGATTTTTACGTTTCGGATGAAATAAAAGAAATGTTTTTGAAAATATCGCGTATTTTATTGCATTTTCTGTGGATCATTTCTGCTTCAATAAATGACCTGATACGGATTTTGAAATTTTACGAAAACAGAACTTTAAAAACTTCAGTCGAAAGGGATATGTACCCAATTTAACTCAAAAATAGTGTGAGCTGGGTCATCCATGGTTCTTAATGGACCGCATTGAAATATATATAGATCGATGATTATAGAACCTCAAATTTATCGGAAGTGTCTTGCTATAATCCGGACATTTTTGAAAATGGAATATTAAATTGGCAATATTGCGCAGCAGAAGCGAGTTAATGTTTGTACTTTGGACACTTTTTACGTCATAAAAATGAAAGTTAAAAAGCAAACTCAAAAATATTGGTTGTATTTTATTAGGTATTTTGTACTTAACTCACTTCTTCACGTTTGAAAATAAATTGAAGATTATGAATATTTTTATTACTTATACCCTAGTTTTATATTTTGGTACTAAAACTTATTAATTTACATTTCCTTTATCATTAGACGTGGGTCCACACAACTTTGAAGCGGTGTACGACCTCTAATTTTAGGTTTGAGAACAACGGAGCACAGTTTTTGTACCCTTATGACCACTAATTGCCACAATTTAAGACCCTTTACATTTTTTAGGGTAGAACAGCTTCTTCCACTTAAGACCCGGATGCCCTCTTCAATGGTTATTAAATATGTGTTTTGTTAAGTGCAAAATATACCTAATAAAATACAACCAACATTTTTTAATTTGATTTTTATGACGTAAAAAGTATCCAAAGAACAAACATGTACTCGTTTATGCTCGCCACTGTATATATTGATGTTCTTATATATATATATATATATATATATATACCAGCTGGACCCGTGGCGCTTCGCTGCCTCTACTAAAGTGATTAACATGGGAAAGTTCACGTAGAAAACTATTTCTATGCAGTTAAAAGCTATGATATAGATTTTGTAGTATCCAAATTCGAAGATTACTGTTCGGCTATAGATATTTCGTAGTGTAATATGAGTAATTATATCGTAGCAGCTGGTTAATGCATCATGGCAGGAAGGAAAACTAACAGCTACAATGAAGATAAAACAGCTCCAAATTTGAAGAAATGTTGAATTTTGCCTTTATTTCTAATTTTTATTTTCGTAAACATAAACAAATTTGACAACAATCAATTTATTTTCTACATCGTTGCCATATTGAAATTGCTTAATTCAGTATAAATTCAGTTTGATTTTGTGCATTAACAACACATAAAAATGAGGATAATGTACAAGTCAATGATTCAGATATCGTGAGGTTTCATAACATAGAAAAATTGGCTCGCCATTATTGTGCGTTTTTAAGCCTCCTTATCTTTGGTCCATATTTTGCATAGTGTAATATTAGGTACTTTGAAAGTTGTAACAAATACCCTATACATTTCTTTATGTGGTATTTAATGATGGGTAAGGAACTTATCTGTAAATTGTCGGTAGAGTATCACTTTATGGTATATGTACCACATAATTGTAGGCAAATCGCCGCTCCCTCAAAATATATTTTTCAAGATTTTCGCGTATTTTTCTCAAAATTTTTTTCATAAAAACCTTCTTACACCAATTACAAATAACTGAAAGAAATTTGTTGTCAATTACATCCATTCTCAAATTGATAGTGGCTATAAGTATTTTACATAACTTTTATAAATAGATTTAAATTAAATTTACTTCAATTTGATAAGTTATTTTTTTGAATTTGACTCCCACGCGCCATTCACGAAAACAGGTTATGTTAATTTTTATTTTCGATTAAGCACCCAATCAAAAACAATGACGGCAAAACACAATGAAGCTATATATCGCGCCATCTGTCGGACGAACTTAAAATTAAACACAAAAACACTCCTCACGCCCCATAGAGCATGTACATACAATTCGGTCTAAATCGGTAGTTTTTGAGTTTAGCGATCACGAACTTACATGCAATTTTATATATCACTTTATGGTATTTCCCATATAATGGCAGGCATATCGGTCCAGCCGTTCCTTCAAAATAATGTTTGCAAGATTTTCGCCGATTTTTCTCAAAATGTTCTTGCATAAAAGCCTTCCCTCTTCAATTACAGGCAAGTGAAAGAAATTTTGAGTCAAATCGGTACCGGCGTTCTCAATTGATAAGTTACTATACATTTTGAAATCATTTTTATAAATAGATTTTAATTTCAATTTGATAAGTTATTCTTTTTTGTTTGACTCCCACGCGTATTTTTCGAAAACAGGTTATTTATAACTCGGTGTTATACTTAGCGTCGGCACACGCCGATTAAGCACCCAATCTCTAATCGGGCAAAACACAAAGAAGCTATATATCGCGCCATCTGCCGGACGAACTTAAAAATAAACACAAAAACACTACTCACGCCCCATAGGACATATACGTAAAGTTTGGTCAAAATCGGTACATTAGTTCTTGAATTATAGTAAAAAACCACAAAAAAAACTAAATATTGCGTCATCTGTCGGATGAACTTCAAACTACACAGAAACACTCCTCACGTCCCATAGAGAATGTACATACAATTTGGTCCAAATCGGTGCAGTAGTTTTTGAGTTTATCGATCACGAACATACACGTAATTTTTATATATATAGAGATGTGAAGATAATGGAGAGATAACAGCAGACGTTCGCGGAATTACTGAACTGGTGTTTTTTTATCAATACTGATAATAACATAATAGGGCAAAAAATTATGAGTCGAAAATTTCTGATATGGGCCAATTTTTACTTCCTGGTAATTTAAGATTGGATTTTTACTTATCTGAGTATCATACATACTTATATGAACAGATTTATTTAAGATATTCTAATATGTTCATAGAAAATGAATATTAGTTCAGAGATATGATTACGGTTTATGCTTTAACTCCTCGTCATCGCGGAATTTTGGAAGTTTATTTTGCCTATCCTACTTCCATGCAAAAATTTCTGCCAAGTCAATTCAGGGATTTTTGTGTCTACAATCAAAAGCGTTTCTTTTTTCTCTATATAGAGAAATTAAATTCAATTGGGAGTTAGTTCTCCCCATTGTTTCACGCCAATTTTTATAGGGATAATGTGTAATAAATTTACTCAGGCAAATTTTGAAGTGGGAATCTGTAACCCTTCTTAAGATATAAGCATAGAATGTCTATGTTATTTCAGAGTTGGGAATACTTTTGATGGAATAACTCGACATCCACGCGGAATTTTAGGATTTTATCTAGCCAGCATTCTTTCTATTGGGTAGCATCAGGTACTGTAAAAATCTCAGCAAAATCTGTTCAGCGGTTTTTTGACTTTTAACTTCAAACAAAACTTTTTTATTTTCTATATGTAGATCATTTAAATGCAATGGGGATTGTATTTCCCCTTAATGTACCGCGCTCACTTTCGTATGGATGATGTGTATTTACACCAACTTTATTCAGACAAATTTTGAAGACAGTATGTTCCGGAATTTTGAGTTATGTTTACTATTGGTGCTATAACTCTGCAACAACGCGGAATTTTTGAAGTTTATCTATCCTATGTTACATTCAGGGCATGTCATGACATTTAATAAATTCAGATTTAGAACTATAGTTTAAAACAAAACTAGTTTATAACCAAACTATAGTTCTAAATTTCAAAATAATAACTTTATTAAATCTGATTTTATTAAAATAAACCTTCTCCTGTAAAATTTTAAATTTGAGGGTTACGTTTTTTTGGCGAATATGGCTCGATATGTTCAGCGGTTTTTGCGTCTATCGGGAACATACACACAAACAATTTTTTTTCTGTTTTATATATATATATATATATATATACTAGAACATAATCAAATTATGTAAAGAGATGTGGGCAATCCCGCTAATATTTACACAACTTCCGGAGATAAAATAAAACTTTAAATCTATACTAATTTGAGTCAGGGTCACTCTTGGTCCAGATAAGGCTGGGTTTTTGGAAATTCGTACAAGAACGTAATGAAAAGTACTAAATATTATATCATTTCTATTTGGCGAACCGGTAAAGCTAGAACACTGAAATTTGGAGTGATGGTCATTGATAAAGTGTAGGGTAGATGCACCAAAGGGTTTTTGGAAATTCGAACTATAAGTATCCGAAAAGTACAAAAATGTACTATATAGAGCTAATAAAAAGGCATTTCTCCAAGTACAGATTCCTGTGGGACACCAGATTTCAAAAACCCAATTCCAGATCTTACACCATTGATTTCAACAAATTGAGACCTATCTATCAAGTATGAAAGTACCAAACGACATATCAATTTGTTGTGAATATTTAACTGCAAACTTAAAATTACCTCTACATGTTTGCTACCGGAATATGTAGGCTATATTAAATAGTGACTGACATTCGTAAGATTTAGTTCGAACCTAATTCAATGCGCTGCGTACTAATTACCCAACTTCTCACCTTAATAGGGTTTGCAGACCTTGTCTATACTAATAAAAGAGTAAAGTGATTGACTGACTGATTTAACGATTCATCAACGCCCAGACGACACGGCTGAAGCTAGAATCTCGAAATTTTGTGTGAGGGTCACTCTTGTTTCAAATGTGACAGATAAGACTGGGTTTTTGGAAATTCGTACTAGAACGGTAGGAAAAGTACTAAATGTGATACCATTTGTATTTGGCGAACCGGTAGAGCTAGAACTCTGAAATTTGGATTGGTGGTCGCTGATGGAGTGTAGGATAGGTGAAGCAAATGGTTTTGGGAAATTCGAACTATAACTATCCGAAAAGTACTAAAATGTACTTAATTTGGTACAAATTCGTAGCATGTGAATGGATAGAGCTAAAAACTTGAAATGTGGAATGCGAATTAGGGTTGAGATGTATAGTCTGTTTAAGGAGATGATTTTGAAAGCGTGTACTCATGTGTACGAAAAGTACTATATGGTACTATATTTGGTACAAATTTAATCTATACTAATAAAGTAGTAAAGTGATTGACTGACTGATTTAACGATTCATCAACGCCCAGACGAAATGGCTGAAGCTAGAATCTTGAAATTTTAGGGAAATTCGAAATATAACTATCCGAAAAGTACTAAAATGTACTTAATTTGGTACAAATTCGTAGCATGTGAATGGATAGAGCTAAAAACTTGAAATGTGGAGTGCGAATTAGGGTTGAGATGTATAGTCTGTTTAAGGAGATGGTTTTGAAAGCGTGTACTCATGTGAACGAAAAGTACTAAATCGTACTATAATTGGTACAATTTGGATTTTGGTGAACCGATAGAGCTGGAACAATGAAATTTGGAATTAGGATCATTGTAGAGATGTAGGATCAGATTAAAAAAATTGGATGCTGAGGTGTTGGTTTGTGGTAAGAAGGGGGTTCTGGAAATTCGTACTAATTTATACTAAACTTGATACAATTTGAATTGTGGGTTTAGAATCACTGTCGGGGTGTAGGATTGGGGTATTTAGGAAGTTTTGGATATTCGTACAACTGTGTACTAAATTTGGTACAATTTAGATTGTGGGTGAACCAATATATTTAGAATCCTGAAATTTGAATTTGGAATCATTGTGGGTGTAGGATCGGGATATGCATGAAGTTTTGTTGGATGGTTGAACAGGGTACTTATGGAAATAATGTGTCCTAAATGGAAAATTTGGATTTTGGTGAGCCTTTAGTGCTCGAATCATGAAATTTGGTACTAAATGGTACTCAAATTTAATTTATGGTCGATATTAATGTGTGAATTGGTTTTTCTGACATATGCAGTTTGCGGTGAAAATAAAGTAATATGATAATACATGTTTAAATATTTCCTACATTCGCTAACGAAGTTGCGGACATATGCTAGTTTACAATTAAAAAAGTAAAAAACTTTTTTTGTTTATGTTCTATTTTGTTTTTAATTGATCCGATTAAACTGAACAAAAAATAATTCTAAGGCCATGATTTGTACAGTTCGAATACGAAGCGATTTAAATAATTTGGACTGTATACACAAATTGGTACTGTACACATTTTATATATTTTGGAGTGTATAACGAGTTTGGCTATTGGATGCTCGGGCGAACTTAACACGTTTATATTCGTTTTTAATTCAAAATATTGTTTACATTTTTAAATAACGATGACATTATTTGTTATACCCTTATGGCTAACTTTGTACAACCTATTATCTTAACCAAGCCTATTTGACCCATTGTGGGGGAGGTACGATGACATTATTTGTAATACCCTTATAGCAAACTTTGTGCTATCTTAACCAAGCCTATTTGACCCATTGTGCATAGCATCCCTTGGTCCAATCCTTCAGGTACCTGCCCCACAAAGGATCACAATTTTCAATATATATAAATCCAATATAATGTGAACGGAATGTCCGATTTGAACCAAACTTCGTCAACGTTACATCTGAAACATCTTTGCTTGGAACTCCAAAGACCTTCACCATGGGGTGAGGGTATATATCTGTCAACAACGCCGACTGTCACTTTTTTACTTGTTTTTACATCTGAAAAATCTTTGTGTGGAACTTCAAATACCTTCTCAGCACACCATAGAGCGAAGGTATATATCTGTCGATAACGCCGACTGACACTATTAACTAGTTTTTAAATAATGTTAAAAATTTATGTTTTCAAGAAAAACTGAATTTGAAAATGGTGTAATGTTAAACGGCATGTGCATTATAACTTTACGGCATGTGCATTATAACTTTAATTTACTCTATGAGAATTTATTTGACATATATGCAATGGAATTGACACATCGGTGGGAACATTTTCCCAAATACCAATTTAGTACCAAAAATAATCAATATTAGTAAGTTAGCCACATATTCCCACCGTATATGTATACACAAATTAGTACTGTACACAAATGTACCCTCTTCTCTATATTCAAAAGCTCATAACTTTACCAAAAATTTGAATTTTGTGTTATTTGTAGATGTAGATATTTTTAAATTAATTTTCATGTGTATGTATGACAAAAAAAATGACACAATCCCCTATACTTTTAATAATTTTTCTCATATTTCGCGAAAATATGCAACCATTTCGCCATTATTATAATATCTGCATATTCATATTTTACGAAGGAAGTCATATATCAACGTTTTTGGTCAATATAATAAATTAAAACCTCGATATCTTTTGCGCCCATCAACCAAAAATTTGATCGCGAACGGATTGGGAGTCAGGACATTTTTCTCTATATGTACTATGATTAATGTACTATAAAAACTAAAAGCCGATTTTTTTGATTGCCCATATATGTACATATATGTACATATATTACATTAGAAAAAGGTTTTGATTAATTGAATTATGACCACTCCAGTAGGAATGGGATGGATGTTACTCTACATCAAAAGAACATTATTATATATTAATATGGATTTTATTTTGCTCTAATTAAATTGTCTCACAACTTCAAAAAATTTATATAGGGAATTACAAAAATCTTTTAAATTCCTTGAAGCTGTGTTTTCCGGATTAGTAAAAACTTCCATTATTGAAAATAACGGAGTAGACCGATTCCGTCGTGTTAATTATATAATTCTTAAGTAACAGAGCACATAATCGACTCTGCATTTCTACTTTCTCCAGGAAAATATTATATTATTATATTACAGTGAACTCTCTATAATGTGAACACTCAAACAGACATTGCAGTATTAAAGAAAATTGGGGAATTAGCGGTAAATAAGCTGGTCGAATGGAAAATGTCAACAAATTCGAAAATATGAACTACCCCGACATTAATTAGTTCACATTATCGAGAGTTCGCTGTGCATGATGGGTGCCGCATTTGTTAACAGTCGATCAAAAACGCATTAGAATGAACATTTCTCAAGCTTGTTGGTATCGTTTTAAGGAAATAAAATGGATTTTAAGCGTCGTTTCATAACTGTTGATAAGACATGAATCCACCACTATACTCCCGAGACAAAAGAACAATCCAAACAATGGACTGAAGCTAATTGAAGTGTCCCAAAGAAGGTTAGTTCTTTCTCGGATATTTTCATTAGTTTTCTTAAGCCGCCATTTCCTGTTCTCCACTATTTATATTTTTCTCATAATCTTTCCTTCGACAACCCATTTGCGGTTTAAGATTAACTTTATTTATTTTGTAATCAAAATTCGCGTGTATTCGTTTTTTCGCGGAAAAGTTCTATCTTCCTATGTCATTCTCCTTGATTTAATAAATTCTGTACTGACTTCTTCTATATTTTCGCTACTCTGGAAAAAAGCTAGAGTCGTACCATTGCCAAAGTGCCATCTTGTCAAAGACCTGATGATTTAAGGCCTATTTCAATTATCCCGGTATTATCGAAAATATGTGAAAGCAAATGTGAGCAGATTCATTTATAATGGTCAGTTTGCTTTCCGTAAAAATCACAATACCACAGGGTTACTACTATTTATGACGGATGTTATTAGATCTAACTTAAATGTTAATGTTAATTCTATAATTGTGTCATTGGATCTTACGAAAGCATTCAACTCAATTTCTCATCCTTTGTTGTTACATAAACTTAATTCAGAGTTCAATTTCTCTGCTACTGCGTGTAGACTTGTTGGATCTTATCTGCGTGATAGATCTCAATTTGTATATCTTAATGGAAATGTTTCGAATGAGCATTCACTTACAAGTGGTGTACCACAGGGTTCAGTGTTAGGTCCTCTACTTTTTATTCTATATGTGAATAGTTTACAGGAGTGTTTTTTTGATGTTTATTGTAAACCACTCTTATTTGCTGATGATGTCTTTCTTGTCTTTAGTTGCATTAATGATTCGCCTTTATCATTTGAACGTAAAATCAATATATCCCTTGCTCAATTTGAACAGTGGTGCTCTGAGAACATGCTTTGTATTAATCCATCGAAAACTAAAGCAATCAGTTTTGGTAATGCTTTGTATGAACCCAATATATTTATTGGTCGTGTATTCGTTTTTTCGCGGAAAAGTTCTATCTTCCTATGTCATTCTCCTTGATTTAATAAATTCTGTACTGACTTCTTCTATATTTACGCTACTCTGGAAAAAAGCTAGAGTCGTACCATTGCCAAAGTGCCATCTTGTCAAAGACCTGATGATTTAAGGCCTATTTCAATTATCCCGGTATTATCGAAAATATGTGAAAGCAAATGTGAGCAGATTCATTTATAATGGTCAGTTTGCTTTCCGTAAAAATCACAATACCACAGGGTTACTACTATTTATGACGGATGTTATTAGATCTAACTTAAATGTTAATGTTAATTCTATAATTGTGTCATTGGATCTTACGAAAGCATTCAACTCAATTTCTCATCCTTTGTTGTTACATAAACTTTATTCAGAGTTCAATTTCTCTGCTACTGCGTGTAGACTTGTTGGATCTTATCTGCGTGATAGATCTCAATTTGTATATCTTAATGGAAATGTTTCGAATGAGCATTCACTTCAGTGAATGGTCCTCTACTTTTTATTCTATATGTGAATAGTTTACAGGAGTGTTTTTTTGATGTTTATTGTAAACCACTCTTATTTGCTGATGATGTCTTTCTTGTCTTTAGTTGCATTAATGATTCGCCTTTATCATTTGAACGTAAAATCAATATATCCCTTGCTCAATTTGAACAGTGGTGCTCTGAGAACATGCTTTGTATTAATCCATCGAAAACTAAAGCAATCAGTTTTGGTAATGTTTTGTATGAACCCAATATATTTATTGGTCAACAAAGAATCGGCTTTGTTAATTGTCACAAAATGATAGGTGTATTAGTGGATGACAAGCTTTTGTTTGAGACTCATGTAGATTTGGTTCAAAGGAGAATCTGTAGTATCATTCGTAGATTATACTCTACGAATATATACCTTCCTACTTGGGTTAAAAGAAGGCTGGCATATGCTCTATTAATGCCTCATATTTATTTTGGTTTCGAAGTTATGTCTGGCACAATAGAACGGGTTTCTTAAAAGTTAAAACGTGTGGTCAATACTATAACTCGTTTTGTCTATGGAGTAAGACGTCATGAGCACATTTCAAGTTAAGTGGAGAGCCTCTTGGTTGTGAACTTTGAACAGTTTGTTTCAATTAGAGTTGTATATGCCTTTTACAAAATAGTAAAAATGGGTGTACCTCTTTTATTGGCGAATATGTTCAGGTTTGGTATGTCCACGAGAAATACTCAGCTTTTTATACCTAGAATATACAATTCCACTTTTGAGAAATCATTTATTGTTCGGGCAACACACGTATATGGAATTATCTGCCTATTGAACTAAAAACATTTTCACAAACCAATAATGCATTTCGTTTAAAACTTCTGAATGATTTCGGTCCTATCATATCTTAGTATTGGTTTCTTTATTCATATTATTCCGTTTTTTTAAGCATCTGATACTTAAGTTTTGGCAATGTTGTTGCTATCATGTCCATTATTTGTATTATTATTTATTTATCTGTAGTTATGTCTGGGGAGCCTATATAATATATATTTGAAAATTTGTTAGTTTTAAGTTATAATTTACTACATAGGATTATGTTATGATGTTAATACTGTTCATTGGCCTTGGAGGTTTTAGTATTAGAGTAACTTCGGGTAATGTGGACCAGGCCTCTAATGTGGACCACCCCCAATATCTAAGAAAATGCTTGAAATATGTCAATGCCGCATTGATAAATGTTTTCCTAATTAGTGAAAACAAACATCAAACTTGATTTTTAATAAATAATTGCAAAGTTGAAAATGTAGTAGTAGAAAATATAGCTCTGATTGTAAAAGTGTGATTTGAAAATTTTTTAGCACAATAGTCGAACGTTTTTGCAAAATAGTCGAACACATTGTTATTCTGGAATATAAAGAAGTTATGTGGTTTTTCTTGTTTTCTTCAACAAAAATATACGTTTAGCTGTAATTACAATCGGCGATTTTTAATTTTTATTAATTTTTGAAGCCGATAATTATTTCTAACTAAAAATATTCAATGTCGGGTAATGTGGACCACTATAAAAATTGGGACCTTTTTTATGAGGACGAGTTCGAAACATGGGCGCACTTAATATGCGAGTAGGTATTCTATCCTCTGAAAACTCGCTATGCGAAATGAAAGGTGCTTCGGTTGGATAATGAAGCAAGGACCTTCAAAATACCGCAAATGGGGCGGTACCCTTAAATGGGGACTATTCCAAAACATAAACCCATATATTTTTGCATTCATTGTTACCCAAGAGTGCAATAAATTGAAATTTATCACAACAAATCCACAACCTACCTTTAAGTTACTGATCCTCATTACCCACATATACTGGTCCACATTACCCGCCAAGTTATTTTTATTCGCAGTTTAGAGTTTTTTGAAATATAATGCAATAACATTTTTATAAACAAATATAAATATTATTCGACCGGGAATATATTTAGCCAACAAATCTACTATGTTGTGAAAACAATTTGTTTTTATTTTTTACCATTGTTACGCCCACAATATCAAAAAATGAAAATGGTGGTCCACATTACACGAAGTTACTCGTATCTGATGAAATAAATAAATAAAATAAAATACGATTTTTTCCAGTTTTGGTTTTTTCGCGAATAAATTCCATTTTCCTATGAAATTTGGTCCATCTTAATGGCAAATGCATGCAAAATAGCCTCTTTTAGTTTAACGTTTTGTTCGTCCAATTTGTTTTCATTAACATCATTACTTGCGGGACGTTGTAAACAATAATATATTTCGTTGCTTTTTTCTTACCTCAAACCAAATGTCGAAAATTTTATTGTTTTTATTCTGAGGTTCCCAAAAAACTGATATATCATTAAAATCGCAATTTGAGACCCATTGCTATCAATTTAGCAATGGGTCCGATACTTATTACAGTAGTTTTGACTTACCTGCACAAACAACAATTACAATTATTTCCGTGCAGGAAAGTAAAAAACGCAGATATCTGAAATCTCTTACCTGAATCAAGGTGCACGTAAGTGAATCACTGCAAAAAATGGGACACTGTTAATTTTTCTGGAATTCGCGACCATCGATAAGTATCTAATATTGATACAGAAGGGCTATTGTTTTTAACGCATATGAGAAATTACAAAAATCGTTTAAATTCCTTGAAACTGAGGTTTGCAAGCTTATAACTCGCAAAATATGAACATATTTCACATAATTTAAATTCATTTCTATAAAATGAAGTGCTCTTGTCAGAATCTTAAAATATTGGTAATAAATAATAAGTTGCGTTGAAGCTGTGATGGTGGTAATGTAAAAAAATGGGTGAACATGTATTGAAGCCAACGAGTTTTTTTGTGTTCCTTCCTGATTTGTGGCTAAACTACACAACGAACGCACATGTCGAGCCATATTTGCCAAAAAAAACGTAACCCTCAAATTTGAAATTTTACAAGAGAAGATTGTTTTAATAAATTCAGATTTAATAAAGCTATTATTTTGAAATTTAAAACTATAGTTTTATTATAAACTAGTTTTGTTTAAACTATAGTTCTAAATTACAAAATAGTAGCTTTATTAAATCTGAAACCTTCTCCTTTAAAATTTCAAATTTGAGGGTTACGTTTTTTTTGGCGAATATGGCTCGATGTGATCAGTGACTAAGTTACAGAATACCCCATGGACAATATGGTTCCAATGTATGATTTTTCGGTATAATCACTGCATCCATCCAAAAAGGATGCTAACATATTAAAGCCGGATTTTCGGAGTTTTTTAAATTTTTCTTATAATCAGGACGCGCAACCAGATAATGGACTAAACTGTTTATAAGATTGTAGAACTCGTGATTTTGCTTCTAAATTTAAGAAGGTCCACTCAAATGCCGTTAAACTCCGCGTGATTTTAGTTTTTTTTTTACGTGCCGAATCTAATGAGCCATGTTCAATATCGCCCAATAAAACGGCGGATATAGGTACCTTGAATGTAGGAAAAACTGAAAATACTTATTTTTACTAATTCGCGTTTTTCTTCGAATTGATTTTACCTACATTCATGCTTGTATTATCATATTCGCGAATCTGCGTGAAAATAGGTCAAAAATACATTGATACGCGAACAATATGCGTATTTTATCAAAAATTGATTGTGGCGGCACATCCGCGGTTCTTGACCTATTCTTTCAAATTAGGTGTACTTTTGTGTATTTTCGTAGAAGATTACTGAAATCTGATGCGCATACGATTTTTAGTATGCACGTTGCGTCATTTGTAGCCATTTTTAGGGTTTTTGCATAGTAAAGTGCATCGAGCGGCACACTTTGGTCGCTAAATGAAACATCGAAAAATTCATAATTTCTGGAAGAGATAGATTCGCTTTATACGAAAACCGCATGCGCAACAACTGATTTCAACAAATACGCGAACTGCATGCTTTTTAATGTTGATCATTTTCATATACTGTAACTGCAATATATTTGGTCATTTTTAAAGTCGAAACTCTTAACAGATGAATCTACCGATATTTAACTATCATGTTTTAGAAGATCTAGACATGTTTTAGAAGATCTAGACAAAACCGTATTCCCTTAACCATACCAAAAAATCAAAAATTCGAAAAATCATTTTGTGGCAATTCAAAAATTAATTTATTTTATTTTCAGATATTTTCATGGCTTTATTTGTTTTTCGCGACTATTAAATCGTATTTCAATGTGAGTCGACTAATATGCAAAGAAAACAAATGTGTTCAACCATTTGTGAAGAAGTTCGCGAAGTACAACAAATAAAAATACATTTAATTTATATTTGAAATACAAGATTTAAAACCGCTATAACTTGTGTACGCAGCATCCGAATTTGTGAACGAGAACAGATTTCGAATCAGCATATTTTGCTTAACCTATGTACCAAAAAATACGAATGTGCTCGCAAAAAAAATTCAACATTTTTTTTATGGAATTTTAAAAAAAAATTTTGTAATTTCCCATATATTTATTGTTGTGTTGTGTGTTGTGAGAGGGAATAAGTGCACATATGCCGAGCTATTATCTTAAATGTGCAAGTACGAATCGTGCGCATAAAAAATATTTAAGATAGAATCAGAGGAAACGTACCAAGTAAGGGCAGCTAAATCAAAACTACTGTATAGCTTAATTGTCAACGTTTTCTACTAAAGGAATCACAATAACGTCTGATACTGTAATAACTGCAGGTGTTAATCGGCATATTGTACTATGTCTAAAATTATTGTCTATATTATCATGAAACATAATTAAATATTTTTTAATAACAATAATTGTATTATTTCTAGGCGGATTTGCTATGGTTTTTCTGGCGAGAGCTAATGTAGGTAATACTAAATACGCACTTAAGCGAATGTATGTCAACAATGAGCACGACTTAAACGTAGCCAAGAGGGAAATTCAAATCGCTGTAAGAAACGAGTATGCCACAGATTATTTAAGAGTATTTAAAGCGTTTTTTTCTTTATTTGCAGAGCAATCTAAATGGCCACAAAAATATAATTGGATATATCGACTCCAGCATAACGCATACTGGCAATGGCGTATGTGAAGTTTTATTATTAATGCCGTATTGTAAAAATCATATGTTGTCAATGATGAATGCCCGGTATGCAAGCAAATATTCAATATTATTTTATTGAACCTAACTGATAACAAATTACACATTTTATAGCCTGCAAGTTGGTTTTACGGAGCAGGAAATATTAACGATTTTCTGTGATATTGCTGAAGCAGTTTCTAGGCTACATTATTGTCAAACTCCAATTATACATCGCGACTTGAAAGTGGAAAATATTTTGCAGAACGATGCTGGCAATTTTGTTCTTTGTGACTTTGGATCAGCTACAGCGAAAGTTTTGAATCCGCAACAACACGGTGTATCTACAGTTGAAGAGGAAATCCAAAAATACACTACGCTTTCATACAGGGCACCTGAAATGGTAGATCTTTTTAGTGGAAAAAATATTACGACTAAGGCCGATATCTGGGCACTGGGATGTTTGCTGTACAAGCTCTGTTTCTTTAGTTTGCCTTTTGGGGAGAGTACATTAGCTATACAGAATGGAACATTTTCTATACCAGACAATTCCAAATATTCTAAGGGAATGCATCAATTGATAAGATTTATGCTTGAGATAGACGCCGATAAGCGTCCCAATATTTGGCAAGTTTGTGATGTTGCTTTTCGCTTAAGTGGAAAAGAAAACCCTGTTCAAAATTTGCAAGTAAGTATAAGTATTTTGTAGAAGTCATAACGTTCAACATATGTATTATGTACTTGTAGAAGATGCCAGCTGTCAATCTTGATCAATTACCGGTGCCTCCATTTGAAAGTGAAACTAAGCGCACGTCTTCAACTATTACAAAAGCTGTCAAGCCGCAAACAGTCAATATAGTAGAATCTGGTACAAGTGTGGCACCTAGGCAACGACCCAAGGGATCTTCAGCCGTGAACATACAGAAGCCATTGGGATTGGGATTACCACCAAGCCCTTCTCCACGTACCAACATTACGTCTCCACAACCACAACAGCCTGTTTCGGAACAATTTCAAGTTAACTTCCCCACCACGGCAAATGCAGAGTCGTCGAATACGACAACTACTACGAAGATCACGTCCGAAGTGTTAGTTAACACAACAAACCCTAAGAATATCCCTTCGGAAGCGTTGAGCAGTTTATTTGATGCAACTGGCTTTCCAGATCCATTTAGCGAGATAACTTCGCCGAAAGAACAGCATGATGAAAGTGCAGACATCACTATTATAAAATCAAACGAAACTACTTCCGAAACGGTTGCGTGTGTCGACAATGTTTGCGAGCAACTTCTTTCACCCCCAAAAACCTCACAGCAAAGCATTGCATCATCTGGACATCGCCGCAACGTTAGTGATACATCGGCTTTTAATAAGTAAGTTTTATCTACAGTCTTTCAGTTGAAATTGCAATATATATATATATATCCCTGTACTTATTCAATGGCAATAATTTCAAATATATATATATGTATATCCCTGTACTTATTCAATGACAATAATTTCAAATTCTTAAGACGTTTCACTAATTTGCCTAGCAAAGTTAGTGAAACAGCAACCATCTACAACGACGGTAAAAATTTAAATAAATTGTTTCAAAAACATAGTAAATTTGTTGTCTAAATATATACACTAACTGCCAAAACCTAAGCACCGTACAAAAATACTCACCTTTATAGAGTTTGTTAGACTCCGTATTACCCAAATACGCACGGACTTTATTTGCATCTGTGCTAATTGAAAACGGCGAAAATAGATGAAAACATTTTTTTAATTAATCGAAAAATGTTTACTTTTATAGAAACACAAATTTTTCAATGACTGAAATTCTATTTTCAAAAAACAAAGAATTCAAAATAAGCATTGTCAGTGTTGAAAATGTCAACTTTATATTTTGATACGCAATGCGTATTTGTGTAACATTCATTGAAATACATGCATTTAACATTTGAGGTGAATAAATTCGTACGCATGAATTTAGGTACGACCCTCAGAAAGCCCACCCTAACTTAAAGTACAGAAGAAGCTGTCAAACTCAATATTTCGTTTCGTATCCTTTATCTGGACGACAATTGCACGTCCTTTAGGCATATAGGAAATTAAAATATTAATTATTTCAGGCGATATTGCGTCCCTGGCTAATATGCTGGCATCAAATAAATGTTCGTTTGTTTCACAATTTTAATCATCTCCAACAAATCCTAAGCTTGGTGCTTGGTTGGCTTGCACAGACTTCAATTGGGTGCAAAATATTCTATTAATAAATCAATAATTTCTAGGCCAATTCTAAGCCCAATTTAAAGAATTTCGATAGTAGAAGGAATAATAGTCTGGAAAGCAATGTGTCCTCCAAAATAAGGTATACACAAATAAATATTGAGTTTAATAGTTTTTTGTTTTGTTCATGCTCCGAAACAATAATTTTCCAAATTACTGGCAATCTGGTTGGAAAACTTAAACGGGACTTTTTTAAATTAATGTTTTATTCAGGGTCGTACCTAAATTCATTCATTGAAATACATGCATTTAACATTTGAGGTGAATAAATTCGTACGCATGAATTTAGGTACGACCCTCAGAACAAATTTTAAGTTCGTCATGCAAGCGGACTAAAGCACACCCTAACTTAAAGTACAGAAGAAGCTGTCAAACTCAATATTTCGTTTCGTATCCTTTATCTGGACGACAATTGCACGTCCTTTAGGCATATAGGAAATTAAAATATTAATTATTTCAGGCGATATTGCGTCCCTGGCTAATATGCCGGCATCAAATAAATGTTCGTTTGTTTCACAATTTTAATCATCTCCAACAAATCCTAAGCTTGGTGCTTGGTTGGCTTGCACAGACTTCAATTGGGTGCAAAATATTCTATTAATAAATCAATAATTTCTAGGCCAATTCTAAGCCCAATTTAAAGAATTTCGATAGTAGAAGGAATAATAGTCTGGAAAGCAATGTGTCCTCCAAAATAAGGTATACACAAATAAATATTGAGTTTAATAGTTTTTTGTTTTGTTCATGCTCCGAAACAATAATTTTCCAAATTACTGGCAATCTGGTTGGAAAACTTAAACGGGACTTTTTTAAATTAATGTTTTATTCAGGGTCGTACCTAAATTCATGCGTGTGGGCACGATTTTATTTTTTATTTATTTATAAAAAATATACTTATTGTAAATATAAGAATAATACAGAGAGGGTAAAAGCATTGGCAGCAAAGGCCATCAGCTAATACTTTGATATAAATGATAAGTGATTATTTTTTCTTAAATTATTACATTGTTGCTTTTAATAAAATCAAAGATGAGATCAATATTTTGGGTATTTATGGGTTTGAGCATGTTGTATCCATCGTTTTGTAGAAAAGTGCGTTGTTGTTGAGATAGCAGACTACATGATCGCAGTATGTGTTTAACATCGACTATTGCGCCACATTTGGGACATTTGTTGTCAGTGTTCTTATTAATTAGGTGTTGATGGGTTAAAATTGTATGACCCATGCGTAACCTAGAGAATGTTTTAATTTTCTTTTTTACAGGATTAGTAGGGTATATTGGAACCTGGATATGTGGGTTTATAACGCTGTAATGATGATGTTTGAAGTTGTTTCTGTTGTTTATTCGTTCCTTCTGTAGACGAAATAAAATATGAGATTTAAGATCGATCCTTTCAGCAAGTGCATTAGTTAGCATGGGTGCGTTACATGCTGCTTATGCAGCATTATCAGCAAAAATATTTCCTGGTAAGCCTTCGTGACCAGGGATCCATGCATGCATGTTTAATTTTATTTGCGTTGGATATTCGTAGATCCCTCATTTTATTAATGCCAGTCCATTTTTATTAGGTAGGTTTGTTATTGACTTGATAGCAGATAAGCTATCAGTAAAATTTATGGTTTTCTCATTGGTTTGTTTAGCAATGTATAGGGCTTCTAAAACACCGGCCACTTCTCCAGTAAAAATAGATTGTTTTTACTAAATAAGTCAGCGTGTTTATGTGGGCGTAACTTCTGCTGGATAAGTATTTAATAATGTTGGATCTTGAGGCAAGTTATTTCCTTTAATATAGGATGTGACTCCTCCATCTGTATTTTTTTCGAATGTAATGCTCTAGATTTTTAATTCGTTGACATGCGGAAATATTATGTTGTCGATGTCAAAGTTATTTGGGTTACATCCTGGTTTTCGGCAGATATGGAGCACAGATGATTTCGAAGGTGATATCTTAGCTCCAGAAGTTTTGCACCAGTTTAGGATATCTAAAATAATTTTTTAAACGTTTCATTGGCGTTTTTGTTTTCCTTTTATTGGTTTAAGGTGTAGACATCATTAGCATACAAACAATGGTAAATTTTGTTGTATTTATTGATCAAAATGCTTATTTCATTGAAGGCAATTTGAAAAGATGTTACAGAGATTGGTGATCCTTTAGGTATCCCATTTTGTAAGGTGTAGTTTTTAGAGTAAATTTTATTAATTTTCACTCGAAAAGTACGACCAGTTAAAAAAGATTTAATGTAATTTAACATTTTACGGCCACAACCCCAGGATATTAATGAGTCTATAATGTCATGAACGCCGATACGGTCAAATGCTTTTTCAAAATCAATCGCAAGTATGGATATATGATTTCTGATGGAAAGGGCTTAGGAGGCATAGTAATCAATGTGTAGTAGTGCATCATCGCATCGTTGCATGGGTTTGAATGCTACTTGGTTTGGTTTGATTAGTTTTTAGTTTTTAAAAACCAAACCAATCGATTGGAGATTATACGTTCCATTAATTTTGAAATACACGGTAATAATGAAATTAGCCTATAACCAGAACAATCCGTCCTTCGGAAGAGCAACTACAACTGCGGACTTCCATGGAAAAGGTATAACGCCTGAATCAAAGACAAGATTATATAAAGAAAGAAGTTTTTTCTAATAATGAAATTGGCCTATAACCAGAACAATCCGTCCTTCGGAAGAGCAACTACAACTGCGGACTTCCATGGTTATACCTTTTCCGGAATCAAAGACAAGATTTTATAAGGTTTGTTATTGACTTGATAGCAGATAAGCTATCAGTAAAATTTATGGTTTTCTCATTGGTTTGTTTAGCAATGTATAGGGCTTCTAAAACACCGGCCACTTCTCCAGTAAAAATAGATTGTTTTTACTAAATAAGTCAGCGTGTTTATGTGGGCGTAACTTCTGCTGGATAAGTATTTAATAATGTTGGATCTTGAGGCAAGTTATTTCCTTTAATATAGGATGTGACTCCTCCATCTGTATTTTTTTCGAATGTAATG
The DNA here is from genome assembly GCF_032173495.1 of Musca vetustissima. NCBI lineage: Eukaryota > Metazoa > Arthropoda > Insecta > Diptera > Muscidae > Musca > Musca vetustissima. Next base: position 126,714 of record NW_026873929.1, read on the forward strand.
CTCTAGATTTTTAATTCGTTGACATGCGGAAATATTATGTTGTCGATGTCAAAGTTATTTGGGTTACATCCTGGTTTTCGGCAGATATGGAGCACAGATGATTTCGAAGGTGATATCTTAGCTCCAGAAGTTTTGCACCAGTTTAGGATATCTAAAATAATTTTTTAAACGTTTCATTGGCGTTTTTGTTTTCCTTTTATTGGTTTAAGGTGTAGACATCATTAGCATACAAACAATGGTAAATTTTGTTGTATTTATTGATCAAAATGCTTATTTCATTGAAGGCAATTTGAAAAGATGTTACAGAGATTGGTGATCCTTTAGGTATCCCATTTTGTAAGGTGTAGTTTTTAGAGTAAATTTTATTAATTTTCACTCGAAAAGTACGACCAGTTAAAAAAGATTTAATGTAATTTAACATTTTACGGCCACAACCCCAGGATATTAATGAGTCTATAATGTCATGAACGCCGATACGGTCAAATGCTTTTTCAAAATCAATCGCAAGTATGGATATATGATTTCTGATGGAAAGGGCTTAGGAGGTATAGTAATCAATGTGTAGTAGTTCATCATCGCATCGTTGCATGGGTTTGAGTGCTACTTGGTTTGGTTTGATTAGTTTTTAGTTTTTAAAAACCAAACCAATCGATTGGAGATTATACGTTCCATTAATTTTGAAATACACGGTAATAATGAAATTAGCCTATAACCAGAACAATCCGTCCTTCGGAAGAGCAACTACAACTGCGGACTTCCATGGAAAAGGTATAACGCCTGAATCAAAGACAAGATTATATAAAGAAAGAAGTTTTTTCTAATAATGAAATTGGCCTATAACCAGAACAATCCGTCCTTCGGAAGAGCAACTACAACTGCGGACTTCCATGGTTATACCTTTTCCGGAATCAAAGACAAGATTTTATAAAGAAAGAAGTTTTTTCTTTGTCATCTTTTGAAATATTTTGTAGCATCAAATAAGAAATGCGATCATGGCCTGGTGTGTTGCCCTTAAGTTTTTTTTTTAAGCTATTTTAAATTCCGAATAGTTAATTGAATTTTCTATATAGGAGGCGCATTTATTGGTGGCAGTATTGTTGAAATGGTTGGGGATGTTATATTTTGCTCTGCAAAATTCTGGTGGGAATTTTGTGTCCAAGGATTCAGATGACCATCGTTGCCCAAAAAGTCAGCAATATCAGTAGGATCTGATAGGATCACATCGTTTGTCTCGATTACTGTTAACGTGTTTGATGTGGCTCGATTTGACATTCTATTGACTTTTCACCATATGTTTGAGAGGGGAGAATCTCTGCTAATGGTGTTTGTAAAATGTTTAAAACAATTGATTTTTGTTTGTTTGCATTCGTATCTAAATTTTGCGTTAGCCTTTTTGTAGTGCATTAAGTTGTTGTTCGTAGGACTTCTGCGAAAAATACGATATGACACAATTTTGTTTTGACGGTGATGATGAAGGTTTTTGTTCCACCAGGGAACATAGTGGTTTCTTTTAGTTTTCCGTAAAGGGATGTATTTATTTGCTGCCGTTCTTATTGCCTTGGTGACTGTCGCATTAATTTTGTTAGGATTTCCATCAAATGATCCATTACCTAACTTCATGTCTATAGATGCAGAATATTCCAACCATCTTGCATTTTTAAAATTGTATTTTGGCATTAATTTTGTTAGGATTTCTATCAAATGATCCACCACCTAACTCCATGTCTATAGATGCAGAATACTCCAACCATCTGGCATTTTTAAAATTGTATTTTGGGATTTGTTTCGTAGATGACCATGTAGAATTTGTGTTGATGGTAGTTAGGATGGGATAGTGATCACTGCTACATAGGTCGTCTATTGTCACACATGACGTTAAGGGTAAGAGAGATGTAGAGCAACATGCAATATTAATATTGGTTAGTGTATTGAGACTGGATAGGTGAGTGGGTTGACCATTGTTAAGGATACACATATTGTGCCTATTTAAGGCAGTTTCTAAAACTACACCCTTAGGATTGTTTTTTTATGGAGCCCATAGTATGTTCCAGCAGTTAACATCACCGATTAACAACACCGGGGTTTGGATATTTACAAAGAGTGCTGAAATATCACTAACTGTGAATTTTTGTTGGGATGTATGTAAATCGATATTATTGTCAGTTTTACATTTAGTGTAATTTCAACTACGATATTTAGCAGTTTAGATAAATTGTAGATTCTTTTATGTGGGATGTGTTTTTGATAAAAACAGCTAAGCCGTTTTTCGCATTGATGTGTGATGGGTTTTTGGTGCAGTAAGCATGGTATGCGTTAGACGCAATAGGATGAGATTGGAATGGAATGTGGGTTTCTTGCAATGGTATAAAATCAGGACTATGCTCTTGAATTAACAATTGTAGGTCGACGTAATTGTTTATTATTGTCAGTTTTACATTTAGTGTAATTTTTATGTGGGATGTGTTTTTGATAAAAACAGCTAAGCCGTTTTTCGCATTGATGTGTGATGGGTTTTTGGGGAGTAAGCATGGTATGCGTTAGACGCAATAGGATGAGATTGGAATGGAATGTGGGTTTCTTGCAATGGTATAAAATCAGGACTATGCTCTTGAATTAACAATTGTAGGTCGACGTAATTGTTTATTAAGCCTTTAATATTCCATTGAATGTGGGTTTCTTGCAATGGTATAAAATGAGGACTATGCTCTTGAATTAACGATTGTAGGTCGACGTAATTATTTATTAAGCCTTTAATATTCCATTGAATTATTTTGAAATCGATCATAGATACTGATAAAACTACAAAATAATGTTATGGTATATAATATTCTGACATCGTATCTTCAAGATCGTATGTTGCGTCTCTTCTTGACATTATTTTGGCTGGTATATATTTGATTTTCTCTATTGTGGTGTTTTTCTGAGATACAGTAGTTGAAACCGGAGTTTCAGTGTTATTTTTGGTTTTGTTTATGTTTCCTATTTTCGTGATGAATCTGTTGAGTAACTCTTCTTTATTTATTGTATCGTATCTTCAAGATCGTGTGTTGCGTCTCTTCTTGACATTATTTTGGCTGGTATATATTTGATTTTCTCTATTGTGGTGTTTTTCTGAGATACAGTAGTTGAAACCGGAGTTTCAGTGTTATTTTTGGTTTTGTTTATGTTTCCTATTTTCGTGATGAATCTGTTGAGTAACTCTTCTTTATTTATTGTTTCGTTTGTTGTATTCCGTTGATCTTCATTTCTAGTGTTTGTTTTTGTGTTTGGAGTGTGTTGAGTTTTATTTGATTTTGCAGTTTCTGTGATTTTTTGTTTAGGTGTTGTGTTTGTGCCAGTGTTCGCAAAAAAACGGCACACTATCGTAGTGTACCGTACCTGGAACACAAACACTAAAAAAATTTTAGCGTTTCTGTTCCGGTACACAAACATTAAAAAATATTTTAGTGTTACTGTTCCGGAGCACAACGAAATTCGCAGTGTACCGCTGTCGGTATTATTTTTTATTATTTGATCTCATTTTACCTCAAAAAACAAAACAGATCAGTGAGTAGATCGCAGCGAATAAAACCTTTTACAATGTTTAACGTTGGATGGTAGTAGCATTCGACGGGACAAATTCAAGCAAAATTTTTAGTTTTTATGAACCGATTAGCCTGGTACTCATTTTTTGTTAAAAATAGAATATTACCATCTCTAGTAAATATTGTTTTAAGAGTAGGCTCAGAAGAGATCCCTTGTATTGCTTAAGATAATAAAAATTGGTTTGAGCGGTTTTTCTGGATGTTTATTTTTCATGATAACATGTTTGGGACATGGTTGATTTTTTGGTTTGTGTGTTATTAGAGCTGGAAAGTCGAATGAATTTCCTAGAGCTAAGGACCCAGTTTTATGTTTTTTCCAATAGTAATAGTTGTGGAGGAAGTAATTTGAATGGTAGCACTAACAACCTTTTGTAAACAACAGGTTTTACCGAAAAGCAACCGTTGTATGAGACAGAACAAAATACACTGTGCGCTGTGAGAGAAAAGTCGACTGTTCACGACAAGTGTTGAGAGTAAACTGCGTACGATTTTATTCACCTAAAAAAATGTTAACTACATGTATTCCAATGTCATCCAAAAGGTTAATTCGTTCAAAAGTACAACACAGCACCTACATCTATTGTCAAATGTTGTATTTGGAGCGAAAATCCTATTTGGAAATTATAGTTTATTTTCCACATTCAGTGAACTCATAAAATTGCGACGGCGGCTTATTAACGACATTTAAAACACAAAAATGGACGCGTGATGAGAAACACTTGAGCGATGTCGAATCATGCGTAATATCATAATGTGTTGGCAAAGAATTGTGCACTGCTGAGAGATATAAATTACTACGGATATTTCCAACTTTCATAGATTTCCTTAAAACAAATAAATTATTGTTAAAATCATTTATTATTACCACAGTCGAACATCTTACAACTAAATCTGAAATACGCTTCTCAAACTTTATGAAATCGCCATGAGGTATATACACAACACCCAATAACATCTCAAAACTACTTATACTAATTTCAGCGAAAATATACTCCACTACCCCATACAAATTACTACGTTCAACAACTTTATGGTTAATTTCATTTTTAAAATATTTGCCACACCCCAATATTTAAATTATCCTTTTAATTGCGCAATTGTGAAGACCAAAAGCTGTTATCATTTACAATGTTTGGCAAATTGCTCATTAGGAAAAATGTATCCAATAACATTTTTTTAAAATAACATCTTTGTTAAAATATATACCTGAATAATATCTAATATATATCTTTATTAATATATATCGTTTTTCTTCTTATTTTCTATACCTTTATATTATATTTATGTTTGGATCAAAATTAAAAGAACATTTGCGAATGAGACTTCCCAGTTTCTAGCACCATATGATCAATCGGTCAAAAGTCGTAGTGGCAATATGGGAGAAGCTGCAGTTCCCGCTAACAATTTTAGCGGATCAAATCCTGGACTATTCGTGGCTCCCCCGCAATCTTCTATTTCTAACTCCGAACTAACAAGTACTGCTCAAACTCCGCAAATGAACCGGACTGCAATACGTGATACCATAGCAGCCCGAGTAGACGTGTGGAATCCATTCGAGGAACAACCATTTAGTCAAATGACCGAAGACAACATATTTGAAGCAGAATTCGATAAAATACGCCAAAGAGGAAGTCAAGGAAGTATGCTTTTGTTTGAAAATAATTATTTATTAATTTGCAATAATATCAATTGTTTATATTTAAGGTATTAATACGAAATCTGCGTCTACCACTTCCACATTGACACCAACTGAGTCCAATGTAGGGGGTGTTGGATCCAATTCCACTGTCGCACAGTCAACAGCTTCCACTACGACAAATACAGTTGGACCGGCTCAACAAGAAGATCCTTTTGGTTCAGCACCATTCAGCTTGCCGCCAGGCTTGAAAGAGAAGACGTCATCCTTACGAAAAACTGGAGGTAAATCATGAACATGCATATCTTCCTTTTACAATGTGTTAACTAAGATTCATACTCCCTCGCCCTATAAAGTAAAATAGAATGTTTAAACGTACACTAATTGTAGTATTCAAAGCTAATCTTGTGATTTAATGCTACACGGTGTAGTCATTAATATCTGATTTATGCATCTTTCTCCATTCCACATTAGACCAATATGTACAACAATCTTTTCTCTCATCCTCATTTAAAATAACATTAAAGATATTAACTGTTTCTTTTGTTACATTTCTTCTTACTCTCCCCCTTTATGTTTCCTCAAAAGATAAAGACAACGTCGAGTAAATTCAAATATATGTCACAATTCTTCAGTACTTCGATTTTTGGGTAAACAATTTTGAAGTCACCTCCAAACAAAATACAATAGTAGTTAAACAACAGAAGTGTCATAGTGATGGTGGCCGTCATAGAATTTTTGTAATATTTGTAGTATGATTTCACCGTATTCCGTTTAAACGCTTTACATCATTTTTCATTTTTCGGTTGTGGTGGTCTTATCTCCTAACACTCTAATAACAAAACACATTAACACATATTTAGTAGCTTAGCTTTACTATAAGTAAATCAAATAAAAGCGAGTACAAATATGGCAAATATTTTATATTGAATGAAAGATAGGTAGCTATAATAATGATTATTGTAATACAAGCATAGCCCAACTGAAATATATCCTCGAACACACAATCCGCAGGGATAGACAGATTTGAGGGTTTATTATTCGTGATGTTTGGAGTTTGTGTTGCACCAACCCCTTTGGACACACTTGCTGGCATCTCTGTACGGAACGCGTAAGGAACTATAATATAAATAATAATTCAGACTAGTCAATTAGTAATAAATATAAAGTGCTAAAAAAGATCCTTGCATGATTATCGGTTTAATTTGCAGACAAATCGTTGTTTACCTAATATTTAAATTTTTTTACAACTGTCCAAATTCTACTTGAAACAGTTCTATTGCACCTATTTTGAAAACTAAAATAGAGATCGGTGTGTATACATGTAGTATACACGTATTGTAGGGGACGAGGGAAATATGCTTCTTCATTGTCCGTTTGTCAATTAAAATTTGAGAGCGTTTTATATTTGGATTTACTATAAAAGGAAGGGGAAATAAAGACAACGCCATTTCCATATACAAAAACACATTTAGAATACTAAAATTAATCAGCGAATCCAAATTGTTTATTTTACCAAATATTAAAGTTGTTCCTTAACAAATGTAATTACAAATTGTTACACTGCTCATATGTGGTGATATGAATGTTAAATCAATATCCATGCACTATGTTGTGTAAAAAAAACAAATTTATTAGTCTTATTTCAATTGTCTATGTACGATATGTTGATATATACATAAATCTATATATATATATATACAAATTTATAAAATTACTTATAAAAAAATAGGAAACTTTAAAATGTATTTAAAAGATGCAAATTTCCATATTTATTGTTTATGGACATTATTTAAAGCAAATAGCAAACACAATAGAAGTTAAGCTTACAAATATAAAATAATATATGTAACTATGCATAAATGGACATACTCAAATGGAGAAAATAAACTGAATATAAATAAATTTAAAAACATTTAAACTATGGGAATATTGTTATTTTGTGGTTATACTATAAATCATATATGTTAATAATGCACCATGGTCAATTTTGCACACCTCATTTCACCATTCATTCGCGTTGCTGTCATATCAAACATAACAGACTCATACTCACAACATTTTAATTAAACAAAATTCATCCATATGTCGATAATTCCATATTACACACAATGTACTTCAGATTACATTTTAATGAAACAATGTTACTTCCCATTTAATATGGAGGGATCGGTATTTTCTACATTTGGTTGTAATAGATTTGAGAACTAACCTCTAACTCGTACTGTATTGCAATTATTAAATTTAGTTGTTTATATTTTAGTATGAAGGACCCACACAATATACAACATGGCTTTATGTATGTGTGAAATTGACTAGGTCAGGGTTTATACATGCAACTTTTGTAAGCAACTCTGCTGAGTTCTTAGAAATCAGAGGTATAAAAAGTGAAAAGTGTATGTGTGAAATTGACTAGGTCTGGGTTTATACATGCAACTTTTGTAAGCAACTCTGCTGAGTTCTTAGAAATGAGAGGTATAAAAAGTGACAAGGGAAGAAATTCAAAAGAGAATCGAAGAACAGCAGCAGAGTTGCTTAAAAAAGTTGCATGTATAAACCCAGACTGGTGAGTGAAAAACTCTTCAACCATTATTGAAAAAAATGTTTTTTTTTTTTTGTTTGTTTGCTAAAAACATATTTGAGTCGTTAATTCAGATATTTTTTATTCGCCACAATTTTATAATTTTTGTTGACAAAATTATGTACTGATATCCAAGGAATATTCATAAGGTTAACCGGGAAGCAAATTCGAAGTCTTCATTGACTCAAATTTATTTTTTGAAGAATAAAAAAAAATATTTTTATTCGAACCAAAATATACGCGCACATTACTATCATTACGTTTTCAATTGCGAAATACCAACCAGAGCAGGATAAAAATTTGAAATATATTTAAAAAAAAAAGACTTAATTTACTGTCAAATATTGATGTTTGAAGAATAAATAAACAAAAATTATTTTTATCCGAACCAAAAATGAACCAAAATTTACGTGCACAATGCTATGAACTTCCTTAATGCGTCTATACAAGGCAATTCCGTTTCAAAATACTTTTTTTAAATAAATAGTAAACGTAAAAACTGAAAGAAAATAACAGAAATATGAATACAACAGACAAAAATACCCTCATCGAACATGTTCTGGATTGGTATTTCAAATTACTGACAGGAAATACACTACATGAATTGCCAGCAAATTGCCGGTACGATCAATTTTTTTCCAACTCGATTCCTCTTGCACCTCCTTCTACAAGGAAAGAGAAGCCGCAAGTAAACCTGCCTAATATAAATTGGGATTTAGGGGATTTGCTTATATATTTTATATATTTTCCGAAAACATGTATGATCAAACCTAATATTCAATTTCAATCATTGGCAATTTGTTTTCTACAAAAATCTGATGTATACATGTTGTTTTTTGTAATATAAATAGTTGTTGTAATTCATGCATACACCTTGATAATCACAAAAACGTAATAATAGTATTATGCACGAATACTTTTGATAGAACACAAATATTTTTGTTTATTTATTCTTCAAAAGCAATTTTTGAAAGCCACCAAAGACTTCAGCTAGCCTTTTTTATTTTCATTATGCATTGTGTGTGCCGTACATACATTAATAAACGTTCAAAAAATTACTTATGATATACATGAGAGAAATGTGTGACAGATCGCTATTTCACTAGCTTTACTGTCAAAAAGTAGGGGGACGGATCTTTTCTTGGTATGTAAATGTAAGGTTTACAGTTATATGTATTTAATAAGATGTATACATCAGATACAACAACAAAACTTTTACAAAAACAACATTGTTGTTATAGAAATTAAATTGTCAAAGCAAAAAATAGTCTGTCTATGTACTCAATATTTTATAATACTTCTTTTAAAATATTACTAAATGCCTTTTTACACAAAACTTCAGTAAAAGACAGTGGATTGAGAGAGGTAATAGGCGTGTCTATTTACTCGATATTTGGTAACAATTTTACCAAATTTTACAGGATGTTGTCTGTTAACTCCAAGGCCCAGTGAAATGACAGACCTAGTTTGACAGTTCTATGCTGAGAACTTACTGAATGTTACTGGGTAAATTTCATATAGTAAGACTTATCCAGCACAGTTCGAGGTGTTACAAACAGCCGTCAATTTTATTTATTATAAACTTATAGCAAATATAAGAGTATTACATTAACTACTGTGGTCATCAAAACAAAGTCAAAAATCATTTATTTATTTTATGAATTTTATTTCAAGCATTTAATATTTTGCAACATCGTATTATTTCAAAAAAGAATAAAACGGCGTACACTCTGAAACAGAACTTACTGAATAAATTTTACTATAAAACTACACAACTATTGTGTAATTTGTGTTACTAAGTATTGTAAAATTTACTCAGTAAAGTGTTGTATAAGCAAAAAACAATTAATATGATTGTCAGCTTACGTATTTTTTAACAAACATGAAAATTTTCCAGGAATAATTACTCTCTCAATTCTTACTCTTTTACTGAAGTTTTGTAAAAAAGCCAACATCTAGTAATATTTTGTACAAATTGTTACAAAATATCCAGTACACAGGCAAACTTATTCTCTGATGAATTGTTCATAATTATTTTTATATTAGGTTATTGGAAAAAGTAATTAAAGACCACGTCGCGAATAATGTTGAACAGTATTCCACATCCAGCCTTTGGGACATATTATGAAGTCGATATCGAGTTAGTTTTTATTCAACAATAAATATAAATATGTTCAAGAAGAGTTATAAATTTTTTGTGTTATAAGGAAGGTACAAACGCACAGACATATTGACTAGAAAAAATTAAAACATAATTATGAATGGAATCATTAAGATTTTGCGGTTTTATTGTTTAGAAACTTTCTTTATATATTCTGAATAAAATTGTGTAAAAAACGTGTAAACGCGGACATCTTTTATACAAAAACTTTATGCAACAGTTTATTTGTTGTTATAGATTGCTTATGTATCTACCTTATTCGATGCAAATGAAGATGAAACTTTAGAATAAATTATAATTAACTATTTTTTCTAATTTTCTTAAAACTATTGTATTAAAAATTTCCTTTTTTCGACGAGATTTCCTCGGAGGCATTTAAGATTTACTACTTTGTGATTAATAACTGGGAGACTATTCATTACTTTTGTATTTATTGTTTTATAGCAATGAATCATGCCACAACTCACTCTTTTTAACCAAAGTGTTGATATTGTGGGTAGTAAGTTCAGACGTTAATTTGCCTAAACATAGCATTTATTATGTGATATAACCTACTCGAATATATGCGATGTGTCTTATTGTGTTATATAGTCAGACCATTCCGCTTTAGATTATCTCCTTGTTGGTATTCTTATTGTTTGTTTTTTTTTTTTTTTTTTGTGCGGCCTATTTTATCTACGAGCAAGCACTCGATAGTTTTTAATGGACATTTCGACGGAATGTATTCGATATCAAATGCCGTCATCCGACATAACATCGATCAAAACAAGTGAATATCGACTGTCATAATTTGCCCCATGGATTCGACGAATTTAGGTATTAAGGCCGTATTTTTTAGGCCTCTTTGGAATATAGGAAACGTTGTAAGAAGTTCACAATATATATATTTTCAAGCATTTTAAGTAAAATTACGTGACATTTCAAAACATTACTGGATGTTGTCTGTTTACTTTTTAAAGTATTTTTCAAACAAGAGAATATTTGGACTGCTATCTAAAAATAAGTTATTCAGTTACTCATTGGTCAAGAATTTAAATTGGTATAGAATTTAAATTGGTCTGGTACAAAAGTATAGTCATGTCTAGTTTCGGAAAGAAACATGTTAACTTAAGTTTCACAAGTTAAGATTAAGGCGATATTAATTGTCTTATAGAGGTGGTTTCACTGTATATACACAATTATATTTAGCACCAGCATATATAATATAAACATATATTTTTTGTGTTCCAATCGTTTTTATCGCATAAAAGAACTTAATTTTCTTTAACAGCAAAATATCTGTTGGCAAGTAATAACGCATGTGGTATTTTTGGTCCAAATACAAACCATATTGGCAGCAGTGGTGTTGGTAATGTAAATGCAACGACTTCTTCGAAATGGCTTCTATCACCAACATTGGAAGTAAATGAAGAAAGAGCATCCCTCATAGCCACTTTGAAAGCTGACTATGGGGCGCAAGCTCTGCCACAAGACGATCCTTCAACAACCGGCACATCCATCGCTTTCGTAAAACTTGCACTTGATGATAGAAATAAGTATGAAAAATTACGTAGCAACGAGATGGCAACCTCTGATGACTCCGATTCGGAATTCTTCCAAGAAGACTCCAATGTTAGCTCCAACGCATCAAAAAAAGCAATTTTCAAACAAATTGTTACAAACAACATTCCAGATACAATACATAAAATGCAACAAGCCGCCTATCATAAAGTAGACAAGACACACATTAAGGTACCTATTGTGAAAAAACTGAAGGAGAAAACAACTACAAAAAGACCTTCCACTGCTGCCCACCAAGCTGCCCAGGAAGTTAATGCTGTCTTAGAAGAACATGAAAAACAACAAAAACAAGCCGAAATGATGGAAGCTATTGCCGATGATATGGGTAATTGCAATGATGACGCAGATTCCATTGGCTCAGCTTCCGATCTGAGGACGGAAGATGACTTCTTTGATGAGAATCATGTAAGTCATATATCTCGGAACAATTGTAAATTGAAACGTCCTGAATTGGATGGTATTAGCGAAAGTGTTAAGACATGCAGCTCATCCGCATACCATGCCGAATGCGAATCTGTAACAACACACGAAGATGATAGTAGCCGTGTGGTAGTAAAAGTACGGATGCGGAAAAAAGACAGAAACTTTTGTGCAGCTTCGGCAAATGAGGCATTGGCAGCGTCATCTGCACTTGCCGAAGTATGCTGTGAACAAGGAGATCTTCCATCCGAATTCCTCAATGCGTTTGGCGATAAACCCCTTCTTTTAGACGATGAATTAGATTACGGATCGGAGGAGACTGACTCCGCTTCTAAGTCCATACCAATCTCGAACATAAACGACTATGAAGAATGTAATGCTCTCAAAATTGAAGTAAATTGTAATAACGAGGAAGAAGTGGATGTTTTCGCTTTAGCTCCATTCAATAAAAACGACATTGCGAACATAAAAAAGAAACTGCATGGCAAATCCAGTGGCAGGAAAAAAACTAATGAATTTATTTCAGGCAATAATCCGGATGCAAGTGCAGAAGTGTGGACATCAACACCCATTAAATCTTTTATTAAACCCGACGAGAATGAACTTCCTAAGATGGAATCAGCACCAAATCAAATTTTAGACAATTTCAATGAACCTGTTTTTAATCCTTTCGAATGTGGTTCTAACAAACAACATAGCGACAAGACGTTATACCAGGAGGTCCAAAGTGCATCTCTCTATGGCACAGTCAGAGTAATTTCCAATAATCCTGCAAAAGACTTTAATACCGTGTACCATGAAGGCAATATTTACCAATCAGAACATTTTTTAAGAAATGCAGAAAATAGTAGTACGAACGAAAACATAAACATCTGTAATCTTAAAGCGAATACCCATAATAATTCCAGGACCAATAAAGAAGTCATAAACGATTCTACAACCCAACTTGTAACTGTCAATTCTTCCATTATAATAAATAAAGCTCCTGAACCCAAAACGTATTGTAAAGAGAACAGCATTGTTGCCGAGGTTCGAACACCTCAACATTTATTTTCTGTAAATGGAAACAAATGCCAACCACCTTACGTCAATGTACCTAAATTCCTACAAACTACATCTTCATTTGTCGAACATCCACAAAAGAAACCCGTGGTTAATAGTTCCTCCGGTATATCAAAATTCGATGCTTTTGGTACAGCAAATCCCTTAAATACCAGCTATATTGAGAATCGGACTATTTTTCCTATAGCTGACAAAGCATTGATGCATGATTCCCATGAACGCATATCCGATTTTACACCTGACGATGAGGAAGAACCTGTCATTTCTGAATCAGATCACCTTGCCCCCGTTGACCATGGTATCAAAAAATTGAAAAATTTTTCAGTTGTCACAACAGACACATCGCTACTGTCCAAGCAGACTGAGAAAAAGTCTAGTTTCGTTGCTCGAACTGTGCCTGCGAAATTTTACAAAAAAGTCTCTACCGATTATTTACATACGAATTTCGGCACGAAAGATTTGGCATCAACTTCTAACGTATGCGCCAGCTCTTCTAAACAGAAACGTTCCCCAAAGTATAAATCCCATACCAATGAGTACGACGATGATGGCCAAGATGATGTATTACCTAACAAAACCACTTCCAATACACAAAAAACCGCACAAACTGCTTCATCCATTCCTTTTAGTTCAGCTACTAATTCTACCAAAACTGGGTTTAGCAATATGTCTTTCGAGGATTTCCCATCAGATCACGAATCCGAAAGCACTCCTACAAAAACAGCCTTACCATTTGAAGTTGTGCGCCACGATAAAATCACCCTTGATTCGGACAAAAAATTCGGTTCTCTAAAGCGACGTAGTAACCTGTTTTCATAGAAAGCTGTAACATATTCCAATCATAGACATTTTTGTTAAACTGAAAAACTTAAACCGTATATATAACATTCCATAGGGCCTTATACACATAACATATATTATTGCAGTTTTTACCTAATATTCCACATACATATGGAAGTCATGCTTATCTGTGGTAAACTGTACGAAAGTTAACCCTTTACCTATTATAGAGTAAAACTCTATAACATTTTGGTACGATAAACCATACAAAGCAATTGCTTGGAAAGCATTTAGTACAGTAAAATTGAATGAGATTTCGTGGTTACATTTTGTTCTCTTTTGAAAAAAAAAAGAATGGTAATTCTAAGAATAAGAGTGCATATAAATGTATAGCATGTCGATTTTCATTGGGTTATAATCGCAGTATACACATACATTATCCAAACAGTAATTCATTTGTTAACTAACATAGAAATAGGTTATAAAAACAGTATTTTTAGTAACAAATGCGTACTAAACCATACCATCGCAGCTAATTGGCGCGACAAATTTGGGTATTCTCAATTTTAACAATAAGTACACAAGAAATTCGCTTCTGTATAATGTTAATATTGTATGAATTTATGTTGAAGCAAGACTGTGCGTATCCAATGATGAATTGTAATTGCATGTACCGATCACGATCATCTCTTTATCTGATGTTGGTCTTCAACGTTATGCCTTATTAATGGCAATCAAACGCAGAGTGGAAAATGTGTCTTTTCAAAGCTAAATTTATTTATTACCTGGCATATTACTATTGAATTTAAAAACAATTAGTTATAGTTTTAAGCATTACAAATGTATCGTTGTTTTAACATATTTGTTTTCGTATATGTTTATTAAAACTCAAATAAATATTATATATAACCAACAATTAGCGTATTTTAATTTCTTCACATTGAATTTTGATCAAATCGGGTTTGTACAAATTTAAACGCAGTCTTGTAAACCGGAGCCAAAATATAGATATTTTTATTTTTACTCCAATGTTTTAATGATAATAATGTTTGCAATTTGAATAATAATGTTTGCAATTAAAGGAAATTGTAGTGCCTTTAAATAAAATTGTCATAGTTGTTGACGTTACCAGCAATAACATTATAGGATCAATTAATTATCATAATTCAGAAGGGATACCAACAGCAACGAACAAAAATTACCTCAAGTATGTATAAAATATCAGATAACTAAATTTGATGCTTGCAAAATATTCAAAAATAAGGATAATAATATACTGAGCATTTGAGGTAAGCATTTCTTAATAATATTTGGATATTGTTCCCAATAAAATATACATTATGTTTTACATTTCAGCCTCGAAAAATATTACAACTGTAAATAGCCAATATGGATAGGGAATACCAGGAATTTGTATGTAATAATGAAAATGAGTGTGATGATGAAAATGAAGATAAGTACGAAAGTAAGAAATGAAAAGCGAAGGAAAAGTGAGAAGAGTTGAGGTGAGGAATTAAAAATTCCATGTCATTTTGAACAATTTGCAAAAAACTATAATTCGCTTTAGGCATTATTAATATCACAAAAGACTATAATATTTAAGAAATCAAAACAAAAACTGCTGGAAACAAGCAATCGAAAGTCGTGAATATTCCTATCAAAACATGATAATAGCAGTGACTCTGTTCAAGATGAAAAACATTTGCGCTCAGACAACAAGTTGAACAAATTATATAAGAAATCTGATGATGTCGACAATACTGACTAGGGGGATAGCGAGGTAACAAAAACAGGAGAGAACATTAAAAAGAAACTACAGATAATTGACGAATTTTATGACCACGATATTCCTAATGTTGTATGAGCGATGTCATTGAAGATGATATAATTTTTGTATCAACATTGAAGATGATATAATTTTTGTATGCGGAGAAGGATCAGGTACAGATTGTTTAATTGGCAATACAAAAAACGAGAATAACGTGACAAGTGATTCTACGCAGAAGGACAACCTAGAAGTTGACTCAGTTAATGAAACTGAACAAATAAATTCGAGTCACCAAACAGAAAGAGATGTTGATCTCGACAGTAGAAAAACTGTTAACGAGATAGAAAATAAGGAAAAACAAAAATGAAATTGCAGAAAATATTCGAAATGATGTTGAGGAAGAGCGTGCTGAAATATTAGGTTCTCAAAACTGTACCCCAAAATCCCGAATAACAAGAAATCTTAAAAATAAAACTATTGTATGCATAGATAAAGCCGACGAGAAAATAGAAAGAAACCGGCATCTACTGAAGTTGTAGGGGCAAATGCAGACAAAGATTCGATTATATTAAAAACTGTTGAAGAAAATGATGCGAACCCTCCCAGTATCAATCGAAAGAGGCGGCTGGCTAACTATTCCACTCAACAAAGTCAGATTAATTTGCAGTCGGAAAGCGAAATAGATATAAACTCGGAAAACACTGAAGACTACAATAATGAGCAAGATTTGGACGTAGACGAACACGACGTCGGTGGAAAGCGGCTGAAAATGCGACAGAAGCAAAGCAACACCGAGTTAAGAAAAAAAGTTGAGGCGATGAAAGCAGCAGTGCAAGAGGATATTAATTCATCGAGTGGAGGTGAGGAGTGTCCGCAAAGAAGAAGAAAATTGACTTCACCAAAGAAACACATCGAAAAGGAAGTCATTAAGTCCGAACCAACCAACACGTCAGACAATCGCCCCTCTCCATCAAATAACCTTAATGATTCACATGCAAATATTTTTCACAATAAAACAACATTAGAGGAAATTATTCACAAAAAGTTGAAACAGGCGCACGAAGAAAGTGATGCTGGCACTTGTCCTAAGAAAAGCGCCAAGAATCATTCATCGTCATCGAAAAAAAGCCCTGTAACAAAGCCTTTAAAGAAAAGTCTATTAACCCAAATTTGGCATGAAGAAAATGAAATGAAAAGTACTACTGAAAAATCATCAAGTACAAAATATGACAAAATAGACGAGACCACTTCCGTAGTAGACAATAGAAATAATCAAGAGCGCCAAAGAAAGCGGCACAGTAGCGAAGAGGCGGATCAACATGTTATCACAGAGGAGCCCGAAGCAAAGAAGGAAGTACCACGAAACGATTTCGGTGTACAAGGTAAAACAGATGTTCCATCCACGGGAGATTCTGAAACTGCGAGAATTTGTCGTAGATCGACGAGGCGGGGTAATGGAAGCAACATCACATCTAATAAACCGAAGGTGCATGATAAGAAAAATTACACAATGCCTGAATCAAATAATTTGAAAGATGTGCCTGCGAACAAAAGGCGTGAATCAGAAAAGGTAGTATATTTCCCTTCACGCCTCATTCATAATCTAATAACAATTTATATTTCAGGCTTCCAGCGAAGACGGTTCTCCAGTTTCAGTAAGTCAAAATAAATCTGTTACAAAAGAGGAAGATGCAACTGAATCTGAAAAGGTATTACTTTTTTGTCTATTTAATACTTTGCAAACGAAATACAGCACCTTTACAGAAAAGCTGATGTGCTTC
Source organism: Musca vetustissima (assembly GCF_032173495.1). NCBI lineage: Eukaryota > Metazoa > Arthropoda > Insecta > Diptera > Muscidae > Musca > Musca vetustissima. The sequence goes on from NW_026873929.1 coordinate 144,047, forward strand.
TATTTACGCTCCATTTATAACTAAATAACAATTTATATTTTAGGCTTCCAGGGAAGAAGGTCCTCCAGTTTCAGCAATTCAAAATAAGACTGCTAAGAAAGAGGAAGATGCAACGGAATCTAAAAAGAAATCAATGGAAAAGACGACTTCAAAAGAAAAATCGCCAGTAATCCCCAAAAAAAAACACTTCTAAAATCCAGCCGTCAACAAAAAAAGTAGTGAAAGGAGTCCGTAAGCAACGTGAGGTTGACACCACAAATATTATTGATGCCAACGACGCGGAAACACCAGTACGACAATCAAGGAGAATAGCGCAGTTAAAAATTAGGGAGGAAGCGGAACGTCGCAAACTTGAGGAAATTGCCTTAAGGACTATGAAACAGGAATTAAAGAAGAAAAAGAAGGCAGAAAAACAAGCAGCTCCAACAGTCTTGCCACCTTCAGAACCCTCATCAGAATCAACATTTATTTTCTGTAAATGGAAACAAATGCCAACCACCTTACGTCAATGTACCTAAATTCCTACAAACTACATCTTCATTTGTCGAACATCCACAAAAGAAACCCGTGGTTAATAGTTCCTCCGGTATATCAAAATTCGATGCTTTTGGTACAGCAAATCCCTTAAATACCAGCTATATTGAGAATCGGACTATTTTTCCTATAGCTGACAAAGCATTGATGCATGATTCCCATGAACGCATATCCGATTTTACACCTGACGATGAGGAAGAACCTGTCATTTCTGAATCAGATCACCTTGCCCCCGTTGACCATGGTATCAAAAAATTGAAAAATTTTTCAGTTGTCACAACAGACACATCGCTACTGTCCAAGCAGACTGAGAAAAAGTCTAGTTTCGTTGCTCGAACTGTGCCTGCGAAATTTTACAAAAAAGTCTCTACCGATTATTTACATACGAATTTCGGCACGAAAGATTTGGCATCAACTTCTAACGTATGCGCCAGCTCTTCTAAACAGAAACGTTCCCCAAAGTATAAATCCCATACCAATGAGTACGACGATGATGGCCAAGATGATGTATTACCTAACAAAACCACTTCCAATACACAAAAAACCGCACAAACTGCTTCATCCATTCCTTTTAGTTCAGCTACTAATTCTACCAAAACTGGGTTTAGCAATATGTCTTTCGAGGATTTCCCATCAGATCACGAATCCGAAAGCACTCCTACAAAAACAGCCTTACCATTTGAAGTTGTGCGCCACGATAAAATCACCCTTGATTCGGACAAAAAATTCGGTTCTCTAAAGCGACGTAGTAACCTGTTTTCATAGAAAGCTGTAACATATTCCAATCATAGACATTTTTGTTAAACTGAAAAACTTAAACCGTATATATAACATTCCATAGGGCCTTATACACATAACATATATTATTGCAGTTTTTACCTAATATTCCACATACATATGGAAGTCATGCTTATCTGTGGTAAACTGTACGAAAGTTAACCCTTTACCTATTATAGAGTAAAACTCTATAACATTTTGGTACGATAAACCATACAAAGCAATTGCTTGGAAAGCATTTAGTACAGTAAAATTGAATGAGATTTCGTGGTTACATTTTGTTCTCTTTTGAAAAAAAAGAATGGTAATTCTAAGAATAAGAGTGCATATAAATGTATAGCATGTCGATTTTCATTGGGTTATAATCGCAGTATACACATACATTATCCAAACAGCAATTCATTTGTTAACTAACATAGAAATAGGTTATAAAAACAGTATTTTTAGTAACAAATGCGTACTAAACCATACCATCGCAGCTAATTGGCGCGACAAATTTGGGTATTCTCAATTTTAACAATAAGTACACAAGAAATTCGCTTCTGTATAATGTTAATGTTGTATGAATTTATGTTGAAGCAAGACTGTGCGTATCCAATGATGAATTGTAATTGCATGTACCGATCACGATCATCTCTTTATCTGATGTTGGTCTTCAACGTTATGCCTTATTAATGGCAATCAAACGCAGAGTGGAAAATGTGTCTTTTCAAAGCTAAATTTATTTATTACCTGGCATATTACTATTGAATTTAAAAACAATTAGTTATAGTTTTAAGCATTACAAATGTATCGTTGTTTTAACATATTTGTTTTCGTATATGTTTATTAAAACTCAAATAAATATTATATATAACCAACAATTAGCGTATTTTAATTTCTTCACATTGAATTTTGATCAAATCGGGTTTGTACAAATTTAAACGCAGTCTTGTAAACCGGAGCCAAAATATAGATATTTTTATTTTTACTCCAATGTTTTAATGATAATAATGTTTGCAATTTGAATAATAATGTTTGCAATTAAAGGAAATTGTAGTGCCTTTAAATAAAATTGTCATAGTTGTTGACGTTACCAGCAATAACATTATAGGATCAATTAATTATCATAATTCAGAAGGGATACCAACAGCAACGAACAAAAATTACCTCAAGTATGTATAAAATATCAGATAACTAAATTTGATGCTTGCAAAATATTCAAAAATAAGGATAATAATATACTGAGCATTTGAGGTAAGCCTTTTTTAATAATATTTGGATATTGTTCCCAATAAAATATACATTATGTTTTACATTTCAGCCTCGAAAAATATTACAACTGTAAATAGCCAATATGGATAGGGAATACCAGGAATTTGTATGTAATAATGAAAATGAGTGTGATGATGAAAATGAAGATAAGTACGAAAGTAAGAAATGAAAAGCGAAGGAAAAGTGAGAAGAGTTGAGGTGAGGAATTAAAAATTCCATGTCATTTTGAACAATTTGCAAAAAACTATAATTCGCTTTAGGCATTATTAATATCACAAAAGACTATAATATTTAAGAAATCAAAACAAAAACTGCTGGAAACAAGCAATCGAAAGTCGTGAATATTCCTATCAAAACATGATAATAGCAGTGACTCTGTTCAAGATGAAAAACATTTGCGCTCAGACAACAAGTTGAACAAATTATATAAGAAATCTGATGATGTCGACAATACTGACTAGGGGGATAGCGAGGTAACAAAAACAGGAGAGAACATTAAAAAGAAACTACAGATAATTGACGAATTTTATGACCACGATATTCCTAATGTTGTATGAGCGATGTCATTGAAGATGATATAATTTTTGTATGCGGAGAAGGATCAGGTACAGATTGTTTAATTGGCAATACAAAAAACGAGAATAACGTGACAAGTGATTCTACGCAGAAGGACAACCTAGAAGTTGACTCAGTTAATGAAACTGAACAAATAAATTCGAGTCACCAAACAGAAGGAGATGTTGATCTCGACAGTAGAAAAACTGTTAACGAGATAGAAAATAAGGAAAAACAAAAATGAAATTGCAGAAAATATTCGAAATGATGTTGAGGAAGAGCGTGCTGAAATATTAGGTTCTCAAAACTGTACCCCAAAATCCCGAATAACAAGAAATCTTAAAAATAAAACTATTGTATGCATAGATAAAGCCGACGAGAAAATAGAAAGAAACCGGCATCTACTGAAGTTGTAGGGGCAAATGCAGACAAAGATTCGATTATATTAAAAACTGTTGAAGAAAATGATGCGAACCCTCCCAGTATCAATCGAAAGAGGCGGCTGGCTAACTATTCCACTCAACAAAGTCAGATTAATTTGCAGTCGGAAAGCGAAATAGATATAAACTCGGAAAACACTGAAGACTACAATAATGAGCAAGATTTGGACGTAGACGAACACGACGTCGGTGGAAAGCGGCTGAAAATGCGACAGAAGCAAAGCAACACCGAGTTAAGAAAAAAAGTTGAGGCGACGAGAAAATAGAAAGAAACCGGCATCTACTGAAGTTGTAGGGGCAAATGCAGACAAAGATTCGATTATATTAAAAACTGTTGAAGAAAATGATGCGAACCCTCCCAGTATCAATCGAAAGAGGCGGCTGGCTAACTATTCCACTCAACAAAGTCAGATTAATTTGCAGTCGGAAAGCGAAATAGATATAAACTCGGAAAACACTGAAGACTACAATAATGAGCAAGATTTGGACGTAGACGAACACGACGTCGGTGGAAAGCGGCTGAAAATGCGACAGAAGCAAAGCAACACCGAGTTAAGAAAAAAAGTTGAGGCGATGAAAGCAGCAGTGCAAGAGGATATTAATTCATCGAGTGGAGGTGAGGAGTGTCCGCAAAGAAGAAGAAAATTGACTTCACCAAAGAAACACATCGAAAAGGAAGTCATTAAGTCCGAACCAACCAACACGTCAGACAATCGCCCCTCTCCATCAAATAACCTTAATGATTCACATGCAAATATTTTTCACAATAAAACAACATTAGAGGAAATTATTCACAAAAAGTTGAAACAGGCGCACGAAGAAAGTGATGCTGGCACTTGTCCTAAGAAAAGCGCCAAGAATCATTCATCGTCATCGAAAAAAAGCCCTGTAACAAAGCCTTTAAAGAAAAGTCTATTAACCCAAATTTGGCATGAAGAAAATGAAATGAAAAGTACTACTGAAAAATCATCAAGTACAAAATATGACAAAATAGACGAGACCACTTCCGTAGTAGACAATAGAAATAATCAAGAGCGCCAAAGAAAGCGGCACAGTAGCGAAGAGGCGGATCAACATGTTATCACAGAGGAGCCCGAAGCAAAGAAGGAAGTACCACGAAACGATTTCGGTGTACAAGGTAAAACAGATGTTCCATCCACGGGAGATTCTGAAACTGCGAGAATTTGTCGTAGATCGACGAGGCGGGGTAATGGAAGCAACATCACATCTAATAAACCGAAGGTGCATGATAAGAAAAATTACACAATGCCTGAATCAAATAATTTGAAAGATGTGCCTGCGAACAAAAGGCGTGAATCAGAAAAGGTAGTATATTTCCCTTCACGCCTCATTCATAATCTAATAACAATTTATATTTCAGGCTTCCAGCGAAGACGGTTCTCCAGTTTCAGTAAGTCAAAATAAATCTGTTACAAAAGAGGAAGATGCAACTGAATCTGAAAAGGTATTACTTTTTTGTTTATTTAATACTTTGCAAACGAAATACAGCACCTTTACAGAAAAGCTGATGTGCTTCTATTTACGCTCCATTTATAACTAAATAACAATTTATATTTTAGGCTTCCAGGGAAGAAGGTCCTCCAGTTTCAGCAATTCAAAATAAGACTGCTAAGAAAGAGGAAGATGCAACGGAATCTAAAAAGAAATCAATGGAAAAGACGACTTCAAAAGAAAAATCGCCAGTAATCCCAAAAAAAAAACACTTCTAAAATCCAGCCGTCAACAAAAAAAGTAGTGAAAGGAGTCCGTAAGCAACGTGAGGTTGACACCACAAATATTATTGATGCCAACGACGCGGAAACACCAGTACGACAATCAAGGAGAATAGCGCAGTTAAAAATTAGGGAGGAAGCGGAACGTCGCAAACTTGAGGAAATTGCCTTAAGGACTATGAAACAGGAATTAAAGAAGAAAAAGAAGGCAGAAAAACAAGCAGCTCCAACAGTCTTGCCACCTTCAGAACCCTCATCAGAATCGGCGGAGAGTGACATTGATACGAAGAAAAAAGTGCAAAAAAAGAAATGTCCGGGCAAGAATGGCAGTTGGTCATCAGGATCGGAAGAACAGGAAGAACCAGATGAAGAAGAGGACGAGGAGCATCATCATTATGAGACGGACCCTGGGTCTCCTCTTTTCAAGTCTGATCATGAATTTTCCCCCGAATCTGATATTGAGGATGAAATTCAAGTAGTACCAACGAAAAGGGCACGTACTGCTCGCAAAGGAAATGATGTAGACAACGAACCAGATGAGGAAGAAGCTTGCCAAAAATGCCATAAATCGGACCATCCCGAATGGATATTATTGTGTGATAAATGTGACAAGGGTTACCATTGTTCCTGTCTTTCGCCCGTACTTTTTTATATCCCAGAGGGTGATTGGTATTGTCCCCCATGCCAACAAGAACAATTGATAAAAGCATTAGAAGGACAGTTGAAGGAATTTGATGAAATGGTTGAGCGTAAGAAACAAGAACAGGAGGAAGTTAAACGCTTGGAGGAGAAAGAAAACGCAAGGCGGAAAGAAGAAGAGGAACTTTCAAGTCAGAACAAAAGAAAATCTAAAAAATATGATAATGGTCGGGATAATAGCAGCAGCGATATTAATACTGATCCAAGTGCCGATAGTGATGATCAATCGAATTCTGGTGAAAGTGAAATTGAAAACAAGAAATCATCGAAAAATAATACAATTGACAAACGCAGACGAAATGATCGTCGACAATATTCAGGTCGTAATACTAGAAGTCATAGACGGAAAAACCACGTTACAAGCGACGACGCGGAAACACCAGTACGACAATCAAGGAGAATAGCGCAGTTAAAAATTAGGGAGGAAGCGGAACGTCGCAAACTTGAGGAAATTGCCTTAAGGACTATGAAACAGGAATTAAAGAAGAAAAAGAAGGCAGAAAAACAAGCAGCTCCAACAGTCTTGCCACCTTCAGAACCCTCATCAGAATCGGCGGAGAGTGACATTGATACGAAGAAAAAAGTGCAAAAAAAGAAATGTCCGGGCAAGAATGGCAGTTGGTCATCAGGATCGGAAGAACAGGAAGAACCAGATGAAGAAGAGGACGAGGAGCATCATCATTATGAGACGGACCCTGGGTCTCCTCTTTTCAAGTCTGATCATGAATTTTCCCCCGAATCTGATATTGAGGATGAAATTCAAGTAGTACCAACGAAAAGGGCACGTACTGCTCGCAAAGGAAATGATGTAGACAACGAACCAGATGAGGAAGAAGCTTGCCAAAAATGCCATAAATCGGACCATCCCGAATGGATATTATTGTGTGATAAATGTGACAAGGGTTACCATTGTTCCTGTCTTTCGCCCGTACTTTTTTATATCCCAGAGGGTGATTGGTATTGTCCCCCATGCCAACAAGAACAATTGATAAAAGCATTAGAAGGACAGTTGAAGGAATTTGATGAAATGGTTGAGCGTAAGAAACAAGAACAGGAGGAAGTTAAACGCTTGGAGGAGAAAGAAAACGCAAGGCGGAAAGAAGAAGAGGAACTTTCAAGTCAGAACAAAAGAAAATCTAAAAAATATGATAATGGTCGGGATAATAGCAGCAGCGATATTAATACTGATCCAAGTGCCGATAGTGATGATCAATCGAATTCTGGTGAAAGTGAAATTGAAAACAAGAAATCATCGAAAAATAATACAATTGACAAACGCAGACGAAATGATCGTCGACAATATTCAGGTCGTAATACTAGAAGTCATAGACGGAAAAACCACGTTACAAGCGACAGTAATTCTCGTGGAACCTCCAATTCAGAAAGTGCATCAAAAAGCGAATCCTCGTCTTCATTTTCTGATAGTGATGACGAACCAATATATAAATTAAGGAAAAGAAGGCAATTAAACGTTAGTTACAGATTAAATTAATATGATGATCATATAAACTCTGCGCTTAAAAAGGAAATGGACGAGGTTGCTGGAGCAGGTAATTTAGGCCGAGGAAAAGATATATCAACGATAATAGAAGCAGATAAAGAGGAGAAAGCTCGGCAGAAGCATCTGGAAAGTTCAGATGTACAGGTGGAAAAAGAGGAAAAGGCTGATGATAGTACTGAAAAAGGTGACACAAAAAATATTGAAAGCGAGAGCGAAGATGAGCTAATAAAGGACCTGGTTCAGCCTAAGTCAACAATGAAGAAAAAATCACGTAAACTTACAACGCTAGATATTAGTTCAGAAGGCGACGATGCGTCAGATGAAGATTTTAAGGGTTCGTCGGTGGACGAAGAAGACGAGAGTTTTGGTTCGTGTTCAATAAATAGTGATTCAAGTCTGGAAATATATAAACGTAAAGGTAATTCGAGAAAGAAGCAGAGAAAAGCAGCAAGGCGTGCTTTCCGAGAACGTCGCAGGGATAGAAAATTTATAGTAGACAATAGCGACGACGATGAAGAGGTACAAAAACCAAAATCGAAGAAGAAGCGAAAAGTTGAATCTGATTATACTGAAAGTGAATTAGACGATGACGACTGCAGCTGCACCTCTACAACCAGTGATAACTGCTTCTCCTTCTGGGCTCCAAGAACCTGTTAGAAAACGCTTTCCTATGCCTACAATGCATCCTCCCCTTTTACGTCACCAACAGCATGACAATATGCACGGGGTGCATAATGCAGTTCAACGTAATATTACTCCTCATTTGACTCATTTATTACAGAATGCTCTATCCTCGCCCGTAAATCAATCGTTCCCTAGTTCATACTCAATGCCACCAACTTCACAAAATCTATCCTCGCCCGTAAATCAATCGTTCCCTAGTTCATACTCAATGCCACCAACTTCACAAAATAATCAATCTCTCTAATTTCTCGAATGACAAACAATGCACAAGTACAATCTTCTCCAACTCCCGTCAATCCTCCATGTCGAACGTCTTCACCTTTAATTGTTAAATCGACACAGCAAATAAATATGCAGTCGCAAAACAAAGCATCGGCTCCAACGCCCGAGTCCGAAGTTAAGCCCCGAGGACGTCGAAAGAAAATTACACCACTACGGGACACTTTACAAAAGCAACAGACAGCGGCTGCAGTAGCTGCAGCGGCTTCTGCTTCTACTTCAGCCAGTATTGCAAATTCATCTACTGGAATAATTAAATCTCCATATTCGTTCAAAACATCCGATAGTGTTACAAAGGAATCTCCACCCACTAAGGTTCCCGAAGCACAAGGAAATATAACTGCCCCTATTCAGCTTCGTTCCTTAAACACAATCCAAGCTGGACATATATTTGCGGGATCAGAAGGTTCAATTATTTTTTATTTTTGTCGCATTATATAATAATAACATGTTTGTTTTTTAAGGTTTTTACGGTGCTCCTCCATCATCGCGCA